>NC_141824.1:1093857-1136357 GCF_982586985.1 Callionymus lyra
AAACATTCAAGTAAAACTTAAAATAACATGTTTATAACATATTTATAACATGTTTATAACATGTTTATAACATCTTTATAACATATTTATAACATGTTAATAACATATTTATAACTTGTTTATAACATATTTATAACATGTTAATAACATGTTTATAACATGTTTATAACATCTTTATAACATATTTATAACATATTTATAACATGTTAATAACATATTTATAACTTGTTTACAACATATTTATAACATGTTAATAACATGTTTATAACATCTTTATAACATATTTATAACATGTTAATAACATATTTATAACTTGTTTATATATATATTATATGGGAGTGTGTGTGTGTTCTCAAGTGTGTGTGTTCTCAAGTGTGTGTATGTGTTCTCAAGTGTGTGTGTGTCCTCAATTGTGCGTGTTTTAAGTGTGTGTGTGTTCTCAAGTGTGTGTGTTCTCAAGTGTGTGTATGTGTTCTCAAGTGTGTGTGTGTCCTCAATTGTGCGTGTTTTAAGTGTGTGTGTGTTCTCAAGTGTGTGTGTGTTCTCAAGTGTGTGTGTTCTCAAGTGTGTGTGTTCTCAAGTGTGTGTGTTCTCAAGTGTGTGTGTTCTCAAGTGTGTGTATGTGTTCTCAAGTGTGTGTGTGTCCTCAATTGTGCGTCTTTTAAGTGTGTGTGTGTTCTCAAGTGTGTGTGTGTCTTCAATTGTGCGTGTTTTAAGTGTGTGTGTGTTCTCAAGTGTGTGTGTGTGTGTGATCTCAAGTTTATGTGTGTGTGTGTTCTCAAGTGTGCGTGCTTTAAGTGTGTGTGTGTTCTCAAGTGTGTGTGTGTGTGTGTTTTCAAGTGTGTTAGTGTGTGTGTGTTCTCAAGTGTATGTGTTCTCAAGTGTGCGTGTTTTAAGTGTGTGTGTGTTCTCAAGTGTGTGTGTTCTCAAGAGTGTGTGTTTTAAGTGTGTGTGTGTGTTTTCAAGTGTGTGTGTTCTCAAGTGTGTGTGTTCTCAAGAGTGTGTGTTTTAAGTGTGTGTGTGTGTTCTCAAGTGTGTGTGTGTGTGTTCTCAATTGTGCGTGTTTCAAGTGTGAGTCTGCTCTGACCTTCTGAAGCTCCAACATTGTGTCTCCACACCATGAAGTTCATGTTTCAGGATCTTCCACCTTCAATAATCTCTGGTTCTGACCTTCGACCTTCAATAATCTCTGGTTCTGACCTTCGACCTTCAATAATCTCTGGTTCTGACCTTCGACCTTCAATAATCTCTGGTTCTGACCTTCGACCTTCAATAATCTCTGGTTCTGACCTTCGACCTTCAATAATCTCTGGTTCTGACCTTTGACCTTCAATAATCTCTGGTTCTGACCTTCAATATGAAACAGTGACGTCGTCCAAACAGCTTCACTTTAATCTTCTACCATTTAAACACCGTCAACACTTCAGCACACGCGGCATTTAACCCACAACCTGGTTCAAGGTCTTTGTTTGACAGAAGATCCTGGAGTTTGACCTGAAACTAAAGAATCTTGTGTTTTTCAAGAACGTTGTCGAGACTGAACTTCATCAACAAATATAAACGTGTTTAGTTTCTTCTCATCAGTTCTTCATGTGGAGCTTCAACGACGTCATAGTTTGAAGGTGTTTAGATGTTGAAGAAGATGAAGATGAAGAGGATGATGAAGACGAAGACGAAGAGATGAAGACGAAGACGATGATGAAGATGATGATGATGAAGACGGAGAGGATGATGAAGACGAAGAGATGAAGACGAAGAGGATGATGAAGACGGAGAGGATGATGAAGACGGAGAGGATGATGAAGACGAAGAGATGAAGACGAAGAGGATGATGAAGATGAAGAGGATGATGAAGACGAAGAGATGATGAAGATGATGATGAAGACGAAGACGATGATGAAGATGATGATGATGATGATGAAGACGAAGATGAAGATGAAGACGAAGACGAAGATGAAGACGACTGAGCTGCAGTCGCTACATTAAAATGAACAAACATGTTTGTATAAAAACAACAGGATCACCATGAGGTTTGATGAAGGACAACTTCAAACCCGGCTGATCCACATGCTTGGCTGCTTCTCTAAAGGTTCTCTAAGTGAAAACTCTCCTGACGTTTGTTGTCGACGACATAAAGTCCTTCTTTCTTCACGATGTTTTTCCGTTTTGAAGTAATTATTTGATAAAGTTCTTCACGTCTGAAATCTCTCAGAACGAGAATTTGATCTGACGAGTGATGACATCACACTGGTGCAAAACTCCTCCCCTAGAAGCCCTGAACACATGTATTATTGTTGTGCCTCCTCGCTGCTAACTGTTAGCGGCTAACTGTTAGCGTCCTTTCATCCTTCCATCCATTCATCCTTTTATCCTTTCATCTTTTCATCCTTTCATCCTTTCATCCTTTCATCCTTTCATCCTTTCATCCTTTCATCCTTCCATCTTTTCATCCTTTCATCCTTTCATCCTTTCATCCTTCCATGTGTGTGTGTACATGTGTATGTGTGCATGTGTGTGTGTACATGTGTATGTGTGCATGTATGTGTGTATATGTGTGTGTTTGTGTTTATATATATGTGTGCGCATGTGTGTACATGTGTGCATGTATACATGTGTGTACATGTGTGTACATGTGTGTATATATGTGTGTACATGTGAGTGTGTACATGTGTGTACAGGTGTGTACATGTGTGTACAGGTGTGTACATGTGTGTACATGTGTGTACAGGTGTGTACATGTGTGTGTATGTATGTGTGTGTGCATGTGTGTAGATGTGTGCATGTATACATGTGTGTACATGCGTGTAGATGTGTGTACATGTGTGTACATGTGTGTACAGGTGTGTACAGGTAAGGTAAGGTAAGGTAAAACTTTATTGATCCCTCAGGAGGTCTCCTTTGGGAAATTGTTTACTTAATTGTTTAATTGTTTAGGTGTGTACATGTGTGTACATGTGTGTACATGTGTGTACAGGTGTGTACATGTGTGTACATGTGTGTACATGTGTGTACATATGTGTACAGGTGTGTACAGGTGTGTACATGTGTGTACCTGTGTGTACCTGTGTGTACATGTGTGTACATGTGTGTACAGGTGTGTACAGGTGTGTACAGGTGTGTACATGTGTGTACCTGTGTGTACCTGTGTGTACAAGTGTGTACATGTGTGTACAGGTGTGTACAGGTGTGTACATGTGTGTACCTGTGTGTACAGGTGTGTACAGGTGTGTACATGTGTGTACATGTGTGTACATGTGTGTACATGTGTGTACATGTGTGTACATGTGTGTACATGTGTGTACAGGTGTGTACAGGTGTGTACATGTGTGTACAGGTGTGTACATGTTTGTACATGTGTGTACAGGTGTGTACAGGTGTGTACAGGTGTGTACATGTGTGTACCTGTGTGTACCTGTGTGTACCTGTGTGTACATGTGTGTACATATGTGTACAGGTGTGTACAGGTGTGTACATGTGTGTACCTGTGTGTACCTGTGTGTACATGTGTGTACATGTGTGTACAGGTGTGTACAGGTGTGTACATGTGTGTACCTGTGTGTACAGGTGTGTACAGGTGTGTACATGTGTGTACATGTGTGTACATGTGTGTACATGTGTGTACATGTGTGTACAGGTGTGTACAGGTGTGTACATGTGTGTACAGGTGTGTACATTTGTGTACATGTGTGTACAGGTGTGTACATGTGTGTACAGGTGTGTACATGTGTGTACATGTGTGTACCTGTGTGTACATGTGTGTACATGTGTGTACATGTGTGTACATGTGTGTACATGTGTGTACATGTGTGTACATGTGTGTACAGGTGTGTACATTTGTGTACATGTGTGTACATGTGTGTACAGGTGTGTACAGGTGTGTACATGTGTGTACATGTGTGTACCTGTGTGTACATGTGTGTACATGTGTGTACATGTGTGTACATGTGTGTACATGTGTGTACATGTGTGTACATGTGTGTACACATATTTGAAACCACGCCTTGATTCTCTATTTCCACGAACATGTTGATAATCAAACAGTGAATCGATGATGACGTACAAAGGTGTAAATAAATCTTACCTGTTTTTTCGAGTCAGAGATGATGATGATGATGATGATGATGGACAGATCTTCTTCTTCTTCTTCTTCTCCTTCTTCTTCTTCTTCTTCTTCTTCTCTCCTCCAGCACTGCAGCCCTGTCTGCCGCAGGCCACGCCCCCTCCGAGCCTATTGGTCAAATGGAAACAAAGAGTATAGTCAATTAAGATGCTACCATCTTCAGTTTTTCCGGGTTTGTAGCGAGACAACGCTTTAGACAAAACATTCAATTCGTCAACATCAAAGGGATTTTTCTTCACTGATATACAAACATATACATTAATATATACATTAATATAAGTGTTTATATATATTTTATAATTTTAATGAATCAGTGTCGAGTTTAAAAATCCACATCGTAAATAACAAAAGCGTTTGAAGCTGATAAAACATTGGTGGGATTATCATCTTGAAGCAAACTTCAGACGTTTTTATTATTGTTTAAAAAAATATAACAAATATATAACAGTTTATTATTTAAGTTAATGTGTTCGCTGTCATTACTTTGATCGTTAATGTGTGTAAACACAATGTCATCGTTCATTTAGTTGCACGTTTGCAATCTGAATACACGTCAATCACGCTGATGATTGACGTGTCAGAAACATCCTCACTAACCTACTGTGACTAAACACTGACACCTGCTGGATTAATAGAGTTACTGCACTGAACAGCAGCAGATCTAAAGCTTAGAAACATAAATTAATAAAAACTGTTCTACGTCATATTGGTGCTCCGCCCTCTAACGGCTTCGCTATTGGTTTACCCCGAGGAACCGCCTCGTCTCTGAGAAAGCTTAATGAACTCGCCACCCAGCAGGGGGCAGTCCACTTCCTATAAAGGCGGGAAGCACCGGCCGCACTTCCTCCTTTACAACTCAGCGAGAAAGCTCCTGACAGTGGAATGTAATGATGGCGAATGAATATTGAAGTGAACCATGTGTGCACGAAGACTCCCTGAAAAGGAGACACACATGTCTGCTTCGTTTGCCTAGAGGCCCAAATCACACGGGATGATTGTGTGGCCTTCCGAGCGCTTCCCACAGCTTTTGACAGTGTTGGGAAGCGTTCGAGGCTTGTCGACCCACGCCGCCTCAGATCATGATTATGATCAACACAGGACTGCCGTGTTGTTTAAAATAACAACACGGCAGTCCTGTGAGCTGCACTCGACAAGCTCATGTTCCAACGTGTTGGGCCCTGATGAGTCGAGCTGAGTCGTGCTTGGTCATGAACAGACAACGACGAGGAGGACGACTGGCTCGCTGCATGGAGTCGACCATGAGGTATGCGAGAGCGATCAGGTAAGTATCTCTTGCAGGTCTCATGGCCCTCCTGCAGCACTCGACGGGTTCACCTGAGAGAGAGGTTAGTAGTGCGCATGTGTTTCCGCCTGTGAGGGTGACGTGTTCACAGGCGTCATTAGAAACTTTCGCCGCTAATGCTAAGCTAACATGCTCTTCCGTTCATAGACGGCGAGAGTTTCCTCTCAGAACACAGTTCGGAGGAGGTTTTAAACCCCTTCGTCCGGGTCATACCGAGACTGTAATAACGGAGTCTGTCCACACGAATGAAGGGCAGACTCAACCATGTGTCTTTGTTTCCAGATAAGCAAATGTCCACGAGACCGGCTTGATCAGCTGTGTTTACTTCACTTCCGGGTTGACATGCGCTGACGGGGTTTGACCTCTGATGAGCGTTGTCAAAAAATCCCGGCGCCATGAATGACGTAACGTTTGGCTGAGAAACGCCATGGATGACGTAACGTTTGGCGGAGAAACGCCATGGAACAGACTCACCATGGAGAGGAATGGCCCGGCAGGAGGCGGCGCAGCTCCGCCATCACCTGCATGGGCGTGATGACGAGGCGCGACGGGGATACGGCGGTCGGAGACGGAGATCCCGTTCGTCTGCCTCATCATCTGGTGCTGGGGGGAAGCGTCACCAGAGACCAGCCACCCCAGCAGCACCAACAACAGCGGCGGCGTGTGACGAGTGAGCGTCAACAAGATCCGCAGCGCGAGCCGGAGAGCCAGCAGCCGCAGCAGAGTCGTCGGCCGAGGGCTCCTCCCCCCTATTCATTCAAGGGCATGTGTAGGGAATAAAACAAGAGAACGTTTGACATTTCTGTGGTTCGTTCTGAGAGAGATGTTATTAGTGCGCATGTGTTTGTAATGTTAAGCTAACATGCTAATGCTAAGCTAACATGCTCCGCCGTTCATAGACGGCGAGAGTTTCCTCTCAGAACACAGTTCGAAGGAGGTGTTAAACCCCTTCGTCCGGGTCATGCCGAGACTGTAATAACGGAGTCTGTCCACACGAATGAGGAGCAGACTCCAGCCACATGTGTTTTATTTACTGGCGAGCAGAGGTCCGCGGTGCCGGCTTCAGCGGTGTTTACTCCCGCGTCGACCAGCGCTCGTGCCCGAAAGAGCTTGACAGCTGAGGTGAGTGGAACTAGTCCGGACATGTCTATGTTGACCGGAGGTTGTTCCTTCCCCCACAGCGCTGTCAACAAGCACTGGCACCGTGGAGGACGTCACGTATGGCGGCGGAAAAGAGGAAACGCCATGGAACTGACGCAACATGGTGGTTTTACGCGCAAGTTTTCTCGCCGTTCTGAGACCAGGCGAGGGCGAGGAGCTTCCGCCCCTTCTGGTCGATCAACTGGAGGTGTGTGGCGGTCGGATCTCACGAGTGATGAGCAGGTCAGGGCCGCCAGCGGAGCTTGAGAATGTACTGGACGCGGTGAGTGATGCGGTGCCGACGCGCTCGCGACCTATTCTGAACTCACATCAGCTCCGGTTTAATTCTCCAGCACATTCCTCCACATCGCGGGTTTTGTCAGCTCCGGTGACACTAAGAAGTGCTCAGGGAGTTGGGAAGACTTCCGGGGGGGAAAGGGAACACGCACGACACGCATCTGTGGTTTCTCACGCGCCCTTGCGCGTTTCTCCCACAGAGCCGGATTTTATGTATGAGAGTGGGGGTTCTAGTGAATCCAACTCGAGTACATGCTCTGTTGATTCAAGAGATAGAGACGCGGCTTGTGTGATGCCCTTTCGTCTACGGCCCGCTCTTGGACGTTCGCGGGGGCGGGCTGAAGGACAACCCAGTCGCCTGGTTTTACTTCATTCCAAATGGCTGGGGGGAGTAATCAGGCGGGGCTATGCGCTCCAATTTGCCCGTCAACCCCCGCGTTTTTCAGGGATTCTCTGGACTCGTGTGGCGGAGCAGGAGAAATTATCCTGTTTGAGAAACAAGGTCTCTACTCTGCTGCAGAAGGAGGTCGTAGAACTGGTTCCTGCAGCCGAGATGATGACAGGGTTTTACTCCCGGTACTTCCTTGTGCCGAAGAAGACCGGGGGTTGGAAGCCCATTCTGGACCGCGGCTCCTTCTCCCCTTGGTTCGGAGGGCGAGGCAGGAGGGGCTGAGGTTAATACTAGTAGCACCAGACTCCCCGGGGGCGCTCTGGTTCCCAGAGCTGATGCGCATGGCGGTCGGGGCCCCGTGGGCCATCCCTTGGGCCCCCGCTGCCCTGTGTCAGGCAGGGGGGACTCTGTCAGTGCCCCCGGTGCTGGGCCGGCCTCTCAAGGTGTGGCTCCTGCACGGGACGAGCTGAGCGGGACTTTGGACCCGGGCGTTCTCCACACGCATGAGAACGCCCGGGCCCCGTCAACACGCAGGCTTTATGCCTCAAAGTGGGGGATTTTCTCCCGCTGGTGTTCAGACAGGTCTTTGGACCCCAGCTCCTGTTTGGTCTCCGCTATCCTGTCTTTCCTGCAACATTTGCTGGATAACGGACGGACTGTGGCGACACTGAGAGTGTTCGCATCATCCATAGCGACGAGGCATGTCGGGTTTGAGGGTGCTTCGGCTCGTGCCCACCCTCTGGTGGCACGTTTCTTGCGGGGTGCCTGCAGGCTTCGACCTCCTGCAAGGCCTTCCAGCCCTCAGTGGGATCTCCAGTTGGTACTGGACTCTCTCACAGGCCCGACCTTCGAGCCTCTTGACCAAGTCCCACTGGATATCTTGTCTTTCAAGGTATCAAGAAGAGAGCGAGTGAGCTTTGTGCCCTCTCCATTAGCCCTGAGTGTCTTTCCTTCGGTGTCTTTGCGTCCTAACCCAGCGTTCCGCCCAAAGATTCTGAGTTCCTTGTTCCGGGCGACGACCATCACGCTGCGGGCCTTTCATCCGCCGCCCCACTCGGACCCGGATCAGGAATGTCTTTACCTGTTGTGTCCAGTGAGGGCGTTGGCCTGTTACTTGCGGCGGGAGGTCATGTTTAGGCGCTTGGATGCCCTTTTGAGAACCGACGGGGAGAGGCGATCTCCTCCCAGAGGTTCTCTCATTGGGTGAGATCGGCCATTATCCGGGCCTACCAAGCAGCGGGTGGATCCGCTCCTAGCGGTCTGTGGGCACATTCCACCCATGGTGTGGCAGCCTCAGTGGCTCTTTTGCGGGGTGTGGCCACAGAGGATATCTGCTCAGCTGCCTGTTGGGCGTCCACGTCTACCTTTGCTAAGGCCTATCTCCTCGACGTGACGGCGGGATCAGTAGCTCGTTTTGAGCGCTGCTGTGCCCCCCTCGAGGCCCACGGCTCCAGTAGACTTGGATCCTGGGCCGGCGGGGCCCTAGCGATGCTGCTTCAGGAGCGGCGTCCAGCTGGGGGTACATTTATCCCGTCAGGCTTCGCCTTTGGGTTAAACCAATAGCGAAGCCGTTAGAGGGCGGAGCACCAATATGACGTAGAACCCCTGAGTTATCTATCATAACCTCAGGTGCTACGAATTGGTGTGAAGCCCTCTAACCTCGTCGCCCAGCGGCCACCCTTCTCGCTGAGTTTTCAGTTGGAGGAAGTGCGGCGGGTGCTTCCCGCCTTTATAGGAACTGGACTGCCCTCTGCTGGGTGGCGAGTTCATTAAGCTTTCTCAGAGACGAGGCGGTGCCTCGGGGTAAACCAATAGCGAAGCCGTTAGAGGGCTTCGCACCAATTCGTAGAACCTGAGGTTATGATAGATATTACGTGAACATTCTTTCAAATCACCAGAGAAGCTTCTGACTTGATTTTCTGGAACTCCTGTTGTGTTCTCAGTTTTATCTTGATCTTTAAAGTATATAATTAATTGATTGTTGTTTTGATTGTTTAAGTTCTTTGTGACCCTGGTCTGGAAAAGCTCTATAAATACAAATTACTTACTTCTACTTCTACACCGACTGACAAAAGTAAGATATTATTAAGAATCTTTAAACACACAGAAGCTCCAGAGTTGATCATAACTTTAATCCTCGTTAAATCTTCACTGAACGAGTCGCGACAGACAAAGATCAGATCGAGGTTTAAAGCAGGATCAGCAACATTTTCTAACAACAACAATATGTTTCATTTGTGTTTCTTGTCTTGTTGCCTCGTTGAAGAATCAATAATGTGATCAAAGGATTATTATTATCTATAATCATATCTATCAAGTCAGAAGTTTGTAACTGATGCTCGATCTACGCGTCACACAGTTGGTTTAAAGACGAAAGAGATTGAATCAACAAAATGAGTCGAAACGAGAGCAGAGTCTCAACGTCAATCCAAAGGTCATTTATGAAGGTTTTCACGAAACACAAGATAAAAAATAATCAATGAAAAAAATACTCACCAAAACATAAAAGTGTAAATCAGAGAAATGAAAAAAGTGAATCTCTAAATAAACAAAGGACAAAGTTATCAGGCAGAACCGTAAGACGAGCCGACGCTGGTCTTTGGAGTGTCTGGTGTTTATGAAGAGCAGAGTTTCTGCGATAATGTTTGCAACACTTTTAACATTCATTGGAGTTTTTTTCCTTCAGTGAAGCCAAAGTTTCAAATGACATGAAGCTGAATAAGAGTCCAACCATAAAATGGATGAGAATAAATAGTTTAATCGTTTGTATTTCTCTCACTATATATATTTATATATATATTTGTGTTTCTATGTGTGTATATATGTGTATACGTGTGTGTGAATATACAGTATGTGTGTATGTTTGTGTGTGAGAGCAATTAAAGCTTAATTATTATGTGTGTGTGTGTGTGCGCGTGTGTGTGTGTGCGTGCGTGTGTGTGCGTGTGTGTGTGTGTGCGTGTGTGTGTGCGTGCGTGTGTGTGTGCGTGTGTGTGTGCGTGTGTGTGCGTGTGTGTGTGTGTGCGTGTGTGTGTGTGTGTGCGTGTGTGTGTGTGTGCGTGTGTGTGCGTGCGTGTGTGTGTGAGTGTGTTTGTGTACGTGTGCGCGCGCGCGTGTGTAGTCTTGTGTTTGGATTCAAGATAATTCACATAATTCTGCAGCATGTTGTTGTTTAAAGTGAAATGTTTGTTCTAATGAAACGTTTCTTTACTTCAAGTCTTGAAAAAATGAATCAACCAAAGTTTTGTGGAACATGTGGATGAAAAGATGAAAAGAAAGACGAGCTTCATCATCATCATCATTTTATTAACACCACTGTGCAGCGTCAAGACTGATATGAAACCACCTTAAGGTTGATGAATGCCTGATCAAGCTACTGAGACAACAGCGCCCTCTCGTGGAGGAGAAGAGACACAAGCATGTCGAGGACAGAAGACCAGAACCTTCAAGTACTGCACAGTGTTTCCCTCAAACCTCCTCCAGATCAAGGCCTTTGTCGCGACATCTACACATATATGGCACAGAAGTACTGACGGAAGTAAACAAAACTTTGGAGAACGAGTCGAGGAATGCAAACTGATAAAAAAAGCCATTTTCGTCCTTTATTCTACTTTGATACACGAGTCTCTCGAGTGACGGCATCGAGTCTGAGTTCAATCATTCAGGAGTTTTGAAAGGCAACGAGCAGGTGAGACCAGAGGAGACGGCAGCGTAATCCAGTGATGCAGGTGAAGGACAACATTCTTCATCACCTGTCCATGACCCGCCTCCTCACCTGTCCTCGCCGCAGAGATCATGTTCCTGAGTTTTCTTCTAGTCGGCCTGGAATACTGACGCGGGTGCGACTCCGGCGGCCGCGGGACCAGAGCCGCCCGTGGGTTGAAGCCTGAGGGTCACTGTGACCCGTCAGCTGTGCTACATGAAGACGAGGATGCGGTCACTCAAGGACAGATTCACACTTAAGGCTTAATAGTCGAGCGCAGAGCAGCAGCAGTGAAGCTTCAGACACGAGGCGTCCAACAATAGAAACATGGATCCATCCTGCACTGCAACAGCTTCACTGTCCCTCGTGCTCGTCGTCACTCCGACCATCACGGCCCAGAAAAGTTTCTCTCGGCGTTCGTGACCCGGTGCGACCCGGTGCGACCCGGCGCGACCCGGCGCGACCCGGCGCGACCCGGCGCGACCCGGCGCGACCCGGCGCGACCCGGCGCGACCCGGCGCGACCCGGCGCGACCCGGTGCGACCCGGTGCTCCTGGATTCACGTGCAGAATATATTACACATATTTCATATACATTAACTTATATATTAAACTTTCATATACATTTCGGAGGCGTTTCACAATCTTGGTCTCACGACCTCAGGCTCCACCGGCAGGTGATCCCGAGACGCACCAGCAGCAACAGCAGGGGGCGCTGCAGGCAAGAGCTTCGGGTCGGACCGGCGCCGACCGTCGCCCGACCAGAGTGGGCGAAGCGAGAGAGCAGACGGCGGCGGGGGCGGGGCTAGGTGAGGGCGGGGACGGACACGAACTCGCGCAGGATGTTCTTGGCCATCTCCAGGTTGTTGCGGGCGATGGTCAGCGCCTTCTGGATGTCCTGCAGCGAGTAGCCTTGACTCAGCAGCGCCTCGATCTCGCCGCTCATCTCGCTCGCCGGCGCCGGCGGGACCGGACTGGGCCGGCGCTCCGAGTTGATGCGTCGGGGGAGGGGCTTGGGCGGACGCTCCGGGGCCTCCAGGAGCTCCGAGGACACTGGAGCAGAAGGTTCAGGTTCAGATGTTGGACCGGGACCTGAGGTTCTCAGACACTCACGTGCGGTGGCGCCGGCGTCCACGTCCAGCGACAGGCGAGCGAAGCTGCCGGACGAGCAGCTCAGCTCGGACAGCGTGCGGCGAGCCGGCGGCATCGGGAGCCTCGGCTTCGGGAAGTCGAACCCGTTCTCCTGCTGCTGGTCTTCAGACGGACCGTTGGTCAGAGACGGAAGCTCAGAGTAATCTGAGGAACATTCAAGAGGAGCATCATGAGGAGCATTCATGAGGAACATTCATGAGGAACATTCAAGAGGAGCATTCAAGAGGAACATTCATGAAGAGCATTCAAGAGGAACATTCATGAGGAACATTCAAGAGGAACATTCATGAGGAACATTCATGAAGAGCATTCAAGAGGAACATTCATGAGGAACATTCATGAGGAGCATTCATGAGGAACATTCATGAGGAGCATTCATGAGGAGCATTCATGAGGAGCATTCATGAGGAGCATTCATGAGGAACATTCATGAGGAGCATTCATGAGGAGCATTCATGAGGAGCATTCATGAGGAACATTCATGAGGAGCATTCAAGAGGAACATTCATGAGGAGCATTCAAGAGGAACATTCATGAGGAACATTCATGAGGAGCATTCATGAGGAGCATTCATGAGGAACATTCATGAGGAGCATTCATGAGGAGCATTCATGAGGAACATTCATGAGGAGCATTCATGAGGAACATTCATGAGGAGCATTCATGAGGAACATTCATGAGGAACATTCATGAGGAGCATTCAAGATGAACATTCATGAGGAGCATTCAAGAGGAACATTCATGAGGAACATTCATGAGGAGCATTCATGAGGAGCATTCATGAGGAACATTCATGAGGAGCATTCATGAGGAGCATTCATGAGGAGCATTCATGAGGAGCATTCATGAGGAGCATTCATGAGGAGCATTCATGAGGAGCATTCATGAGGAACATTCATGAGGAGCATTCATGAGGAGCATTCAAGATGAACATTCATGAGGAGCATTCAAGAGGAACATTCATGAGGAACATTCATGAGGAGCATTCATGAGGAGCATTCATGAGGAACATTCATGAGGAGCATTCATGAGGAGCATTCATGAGGAGCATTCATGAGGAGCATTCATGAGGAGCATTCATGAGGAGCATTCATGAGGAGCATTCATGAGGAGCATTCATGAGGAGCATTCATGAGGAACATTCATGAGGAGCATTCATGAGGAACATTCATGAGGAGCATTCATGAGGAGCATTCATGAGGAACATTCATGAGGAACATTCATGAGGAGCATTCATGAGGAACATTCATGAGGAGCATTCATGAGGAACATTCATGAGGAACATGGTTCACATAAGACTTAAGAAAGGAGGGAAATAAGGAGTAAATTAAACTGATAAATAAACATAATTAATGTCTAAAAACATTCAATAAAACTAGATTCAAACAGAAAGAAATGATTTCAGTTTCATTCATGGAATCGAACAAACGTTCAGTTTCATCAACGACTGACGTCGACACAAAACTACATGTTGACCATAAATTAACTTGAGCTTCGACGTCATTTTAAACATCATTCAAAGGAATATTGACTCAGTGAAGTAGTTTGTCCACCAGGGGGCGTCAGTCGAGTCGGAACTAATTCAATAAACTTCAAATCAGAGACAGAACGAGCTTCAACTTCACATCGTGTCTCACCTGAGTCGCGCTCACCTGAGTCGCGCTCACCTGAGTCGCGCTCACCTGAGTCGCGCTCACCTGAGTCGCGCTCACCTGAGTCGCGCTCACCTGAGTCTGGCGTCTGCTGGGCCTGGATGTTGAACATGGCTTCGTACGTCTGAGGCTCATCGTCCTCGTCGGCCATCGTCGCTCTGACACAAACACACACTCCGTGTCAGTGACTGTGAGCAGATGTTGTGAGTCGGTTACACACCTGCTGACCACTGCGGACACAGGTGGGAGGGGCTGTGCTGTGACGGGCAGCAGTGGACGCGACGAGGGGATCATGTACTCGGACTCCTCGCCGCCGTCCTCGCCAGCCCTCGCGGGTCTGGAGGCCAGAGAGTAGATGGCGTTCGCCGAGGACGACGGCTTCACCTTCGCCTCCAACTCTTGAGCGGCGGCGAGACTCTGAGGGACGACATGAGCACGGGTTCATCCAGGGTTCATCCAGGGTTCATCCAGGGTTCATCCAGGGTTCATCCAGGGTTCATCCAGGGTTCATCCAGGGTTCAACTCACCTGCTCCAGGCTCAGGCAGACGTTCTTGGGCGAGTCGCTCCGAGCGTCCAGAGACGACGGCAGCGCCAGAGGCAGCGAGTGTCGGTTCGACACCTCGCGGACCCCAGACCTCACCTCCACCCCCAGACCCGACACCTGCGAGGACGAGGAGGACGAGGAGGACGAGGACGAGGATGAAGACGAGGACAGCGAGGACGAGGTGGGAGCTTTAGGAACGGGTCGAGAGTTCCACTCGGCCAGGCTCCGGTTGGGGGGCGCGGGCGGCAGCTTGTCCCGGGGGGGCTCCCCAGGAGTGCAGGGCAGGGGGCGCCGCTGCAGACGCCCGTCGCTGCCCGACCCCGCAGAGTGGGGGCGCTCTGGAGGGGGAGGAGGGGGGAGGTCTCGCAGCGCCGGGGGGAGGGGGAGGGGCTTGTCTTTGTGGTGAGACTGAGGAGACAAACGACAACTAACATGTTCATTCATTTATCAAGAAAATGTTTCAAAATGTCAATAAAGAAATGATTGGAATCAATTATTCAAAAATATATTCAACGAAAAACGACTTTTCAACCGAAAAACCTTTGAAATCATTTCATTGTCAACATGTCGACATGAGGACCACCTTGGAGGCGACTCCAGGACTGGAGGCTCCGGGGGGGTTGCTGGGTCGGTGCGGCAGCAGGTCCAGTCGCGGCGGCACCGGGGGGAGCGAGGCCTGCGGGGTCAAGGTCATCGGGGACGGAGGTCGTTCCACCTGCAGCGGCAAACGTTCAATAGAAACGTTTTCAAACGGGAAAGTTTGTCAAAACATGAACAGAGAAGATTCGTCAAGAGTCTCATTAATATCTGTCATTCAAACTTGACAGGTGAGCATGAGAGGCACAAGTGCAGTGCTGAGTTCACTGAGAGGGGGCAAGAGAAAGATGGAAAGTCACTGAATGTTAACAACATGTTGGACAGTCTTTCATCTCTCAGTTTAAGATCCACTCAAATGTGTTAAAACGTCAGCAATTGTTTTAAAATCCTACTGTGTTGGACGACAAACACAAACACACTCATTTCTCGACACGTTCACAGCATGACGTCAACAAGCAGAACTGAAGTCGAACACAGACTGAATAAAAGATGAGGATCAGAGCTCACTGAAGGTAGAAGATCAGATGCAACGACCAGAGGCGGAGATGAAAGACTTGTTCTGTGAGCTTGAAGCTCGTGGCGAGTAAGACGTGGAGACAGTGTTTGATCCGCGAGACAAACACCAGCCGACACCAGGGACCCCCGAGGGCTCCTCGCTTCTGCTGCTCTTCAACTGTCAAACATCAGCACCAGTTACCTTGGTGCAGGCCAGTCTGCTCATGATGAGGTGAGGGTCTTCAAGCCTGTCGTCGTCGTCGTCGTCGTAGTTTGGCGACGGAACGCCTTCCGCCCCGAACATCCCTCGACAGATACTGTTGGGGTCTTTGGGGTCAAAGGGGTCGACCACGATGGGCTCGGTACCTTTAATCTCACAGCGGCAGAAGGGACAGCCGGTGCCCTGACCCTCCGACTCCTGCAGAGAAGATGAAGGTGTTCACACGTCGTCCTCGACACCAGGAGGCGTCGCTCGCACCTGCCAGGCGGTCAGACAGGAAGTGCACATCAGGTGACCGCAGGGCTCGATCTTCACGTCCTTGTCGTTCTCAGCACAGATCTTGCAGAGCTGGAAGGTTGAGCCCATCTCACAGTAGAGCTCGTACTGTTCCTGAGACCAGAAGACACACCAGCACCACACGCTTGAGAACAAGCTCGTCTGCAGGCTTCGTCCAACATGTTGACACGTGTCACGATATATAGAGTCATATAGAGTGATATAAAGTTATATATAGTCATATAGAGTGATATAAAGTTATATATAGTCATATAGAGTGATATAAAGTTATATATAGTCATATAGAGTGATATAAAGTTATATATAGTGATATAAAGTGATATAGAGTGATATAAAGTTATATAGAGTGATATAAAGTTATATAGAGTTATATAAAGTTATATAGAGTCATATAGAGTGTTATAAAGTTATATAGAGTCATATAGAGTGATATAAAGTTATATAGAGTTATATAGAGTGATATAAAGTTATATATAGTCATATAGAGTGATATAAAGTTATATAGAGTCATATAGAGTGATATAAAGTTATATATAGTCATATAGAGTGATATAAAGTTATATAGAGTTATATAGAGTGATATAAAGTTATATATAGTCATATAGAGTGATATAAAGTTATATAGAGTCATATAGAGTGATATAAAGTTATATATAGTCATATAGAGTGATATAAAGTTATATAGAGTGATATAAAGTTATATAGAGTCATATAAAGTTATATAGAGTGATATAAAGTTATATAGAGTGATATAAAGTCATATAGAGTGATATAAAGTTATATATAGTCATATATATAGTGATATAGAGTGATATAAAGTTATATAGAGTCATATAGAGTGATATAAAGTTATATAGAGTCATATAGAGTGATATAAAGTTATATAGAGTCATATAGAGTGATATAAAGTTATATATAGTCATATATATAGTGATATAGAGTGATATAAAGTTATATAGAGTCATATAGAGTGATATAAAGTTATATAGAGTCATATAGAGTGATATAAAGTTATATATAGTCATATATATAGTGATATAGAGTGATATAAAGTTATATAGAGTCATATAGAGTGATATAAAGTTATATATAGTCATATATAGTGATATAAAGTTATATATAGTCATATATAGTGATATAAAGTTATATATAGTCATATATATAGTGATATAGAGTGATATAAAGTTATATAGAGTCATATAGAGTGATATAAAGTTATATATAGTCATATATAGTGATATAAAGTTATATATAGTCATATATAGTGATACTGTAGGAACAACGATATATTTGTAGTATCGTCCATTACTTTGAGTAGAAAAGGAATAATGTATATTTTACACCAATGTATTGAAACATAAAATAACTATGATCAAAATTAAATGTGATCTAATCTAAATAATGTGATTCATTTCAAATGGATCAAAACTGAAAGAGAAGTTGTTTAAGTTCATCGATATTATTAACCAGTGACACGACTCTCACCTGCGTGACTTTGATGTGGTCCTGAGGCGACGGCTCACACAGACCCGTCAGGTCCGGGTTCTGGGGTCGACCATCTGGGAATAAATAGCTGGAGACACAACATCGCGCCGGAGGAGACGCGAGTCAGAAATAGAATTGTATAAGTTCTACTGGAGAAGGTGCAGCAACATTCTTCAAAGAAGCAGAAACTCACAATCCTTCTCTGAAGCCGTCGATCAGAGCCTGGAACAGCGGCTTGTTGTGGGGGATCGTCTGCAGGATGTTTCCATCTGCCGTCACGTACCCGATGGCCCACTGACCCAGTCGAGTGCAGCTCAGTCTGAAGATGTAGCTGAGAAGAAGAAGAAGAAAGAACATATGGTTCCAGGATCAACTGGGTCGGAATATGAAGAGACTTCAAGCCAAGAAGGATCGAGTCTTGATCCGTCACTGTCTAAAGATGGTCTGATGGAGCCTCCAAGCCTCTCATAGGTGCGACAGCAGCAGGAAGAATCTTTCATCCGACCCGGTTCAGGCCCAACGAACCTCTTGAATACATGGATCACACCTAAGCTTCATGACCACAGGTGCCTAGAACTCAAGGAGCTGCTCGTGAGGGAACACGTGTCTCGGCTGGAAACACGATGCAAGCGCGATGACTGAAGGAAAATGAGTTTTACAAAACTCAGTATGATTTGATAACGACATCAAAGTTAGAGTACATTTGTGAAAACACCAGCGTCTATCATTTATTATTATCGTTTCTGAGTGACATGCAGAAGAAAAACCAGAGCGACAGGACGAGTCTCCTCTGTTATTAGAAGTATTTATGAGTTTAAACGGATGTTATAGTTTGTTCAACATCTCATGAGTGTTTACAGGTTCATTATGACGTCATTATAATGTTATTATATTAGATCATGAATGTATTCCTTCTGAGACAATATTTTAATCTGGCTCTTTAATTTAATACAAACATAAGTTGTTGTTGTTTTTTTTTTACATCATAACACTTTATTAAAGCAACAATATCATCTTTTTCACTTTGAAGGTTTGATTTTGAAAAGTCAACCTTAGGTTAACTATGACGTTAATGACGTCACTGAGAGACGTCACATGACCGGCGGGTTCTGTACTGCAGTGACACTTTCTGACCAGCAGGCTTTGCCAGAAACACTGTTTTGAATGAAATGTAATAAAACACACATCTAAGATGTAACTATTAACTTATATAAACTTGGGGGTGACAGACCCCAAACCTTCTAGGGATAATTATATGTGTTAATGTCCATTTAAAAAAACAAACAAGTCCAGAGAAGGACAAACATGGAGTCAACACATTAAGACACAAAAAGCTTCCAGACTTTGAAAAGTTTCACGATAAATTATATTCTTTGAAGAGATTGTTTTCTAGTAAACATCAGTAATGCAGGAAAACAATGTAAATGTTCCAGATGAGAGCTGATGCTTCCTCCAACATCATTGTTTGAAAGGTGACCGTGTGTGTGCAGCACAACAGATCAAACACACACACACGCACGACAGATCACACACACACGCACGACAGATCACACACACACGCACGACAGATCACACACACACGCACGACAGATCACACACACACACACACACACACACACACACACACACACACACACACACACACACACACACACACACACACACACACACACACACACACACACACACACACACACACACACACACACACACACACACACACACACACACACACACACACACACACACACACACACACACACACACACACACACACCAGTCGCCTCAGCCTCACCTTCCAGGCTTGTGGATGAACTTCTGCAGCCGTGCTTTGACCTCGTCGTAGGTGAGGAAGGCCATGTACCCGGGGTGAGTCACTGCCAGACTGTTCCAGTTCCGCAGCAACGAAGACCAGGGCTGCACATACGTGGGAGGTCAAAGGTCAACAACACACGTGGATTCTGAATGATTTTCACAAGGACAATAACACTTGATGAGATGACGGTGAGTCGAGGAAAAGAGCCGCGTCCGCTTTTCAAAGCATAACAAGGTTGTTGGAGTCCAACAGAAGGAAGCAGAACATTTGCATGAGTGAAGGTTTGGTTCTGCTTTTTACACCAGACTCAGAGAAACGTTTGAAATCATTCTTTCAAAGAAATAACTAAAATGTTTTTACATTACATTTACAGTCTTTTCACTGTATGTTTTTTAATATTTTCATTATATTATAGTTATATTATGACTTTACTCTAGTTTTAATACCAAACACATCTGATGTAATGAATAGAAAAATGTTAAACCATTGTTGTACAAAAAGCACAAAGTTATTTTAACTAAAGACGAGAGACTTAAAAAGATAACGAGTGACCAGTCGTTCTATCAAACATGTCATTAACCAGTCGTTCTATCAAACATGTCATTGACCAGTCGTTCTATCAAACATGTCATTGACCAGTCGTTCTATCAAACATGTCGTTGACCAGTCGTTCTATCAAACATGTCATTGACCAGTCGTTCTATCAAACATGTCATTGACCAGTCGTTCTATCAAACATGTCATTGACCAGTCGTTCTATCAAACATGTCGTTGACCAGTCGTTCTATCAAACATGTCGTTAACCAGTCGTTCTATCAAACATGTCATTAACCAGTCGTTCTATCAAACATGTCATTGACCAGTCGTTCTATCAAACATGTCATTGACCAGTCGTTCTATCAAACATGTCGTTGACCAGTCGTTCTATCAAACATGTCATTGACCAGTCGTTCTATCAAACATGTCATTAACCAGTCGTTCTATCAAACATGTCATTAACCAGTCGTTCTATCAAACATGTCGTTGACCAGTCGTTCTATCAAACATGTCATTGACCAGTCGTTCTATCAAACATGTCATTGACCAGTCGTTCTATCAAACATGTCATTAACCAGTCGTTCTATCAAACATGTCGTTGACCAGTCGTTCTATCAAACATGTCATTGACCAGTCGTTCTATCAAACATGTCATTAACCAGTCGTTCTATCAAACATGTCATTGACCAGTCGTTCTATCAAACATGTCATTGACCAGTCGTTCTATCAAACATGTCATTGACCAGTCGTTCTATCAAACATGTCATTGACCAGTCGTTCTATCAAACATGTCGTTGACCAGTCGTTCTATCAAACATGTCGTTGACCAGTCGTTCTATCAAACATGTCATTGACCAGTCGTTCTATCAAACATGTCATTGACCAGTCGTTCTATCAAACATGTCATTAACCAGTCGTTCTATCAAACATGTCATTGACCAGTCGTTCTATCAAACATGTCGTTGACCAGTCGTTCTATCAAACATGTCATTGACCAGTCGTTCTATCAAACATGTCGTTGACCAGTCGTTCTATCAAACATGTCATTGACCAGTCGTTCTATCAAACATGTCATTGACCAG
Organism: Callionymus lyra; assembly: GCF_982586985.1. Classification (NCBI taxonomy): domain Eukaryota; kingdom Metazoa; phylum Chordata; class Actinopteri; order Syngnathiformes; family Callionymidae; genus Callionymus; species Callionymus lyra. The sequence continues at coordinate 1,114,689 of NC_141824.1, forward strand.
TCGTTCTATCAAACATGTCATTAACCAGTCGTTCTATCAAACATGTCGTTGACCAGTCGTTCTATCAAACATGTCATTGACCAGTCGTTCTATCAAACATGTCATTAACCAGTCGTTCTATCAAACATGTCATTGACCAGTCGTTCTATCAAACATGTCATTGACCAGTCGTTCTATCAAACATGTCATTGACCAGTCGTTCTATCAAACATGTCATTGACCAGTCGTTCTATCAAACATGTCGTTGACCAGTCGTTCTATCAAACATGTCGTTAACCAGTCGTTCTATCAAACATGTCATTAACCAGTCGTTCTATCAAACATGTCATTGACCAGTCGTTCTATCAAACATGTCATTGACCAGTCGTTCTATCAAACATGTCGTTGACCAGTCGTTCTATCAAACATGTCATTGACCAGTCGTTCTATCAAACATGTCATTAACCAGTCGTTCTATCAAACATGTCATTAACCAGTCGTTCTATCAAACATGTCGTTGACCAGTCGTTCTATCAAACATGTCATTGACCAGTCGTTCTATCAAACATGTCATTGACCAGTCGTTCTATCAAACATGTCATTAACCAGTCGTTCTATCAAACATGTCGTTGACCAGTCGTTCTATCAAACATGTCATTGACCAGTCGTTCTATCAAACATGTCATTAACCAGTCGTTCTATCAAACATGTCATTGACCAGTCGTTCTATCAAACATGTCATTGACCAGTCGTTCTATCAAACATGTCATTGACCAGTCGTTCTATCAAACATGTCATTGACCAGTCGTTCTATCAAACATGTCGTTGACCAGTCGTTCTATCAAACATGTCGTTGACCAGTCGTTCTATCAAACATGTCATTGACCAGTCGTTCTATCAAACATGTCATTGACCAGTCGTTCTATCAAACATGTCATTAACCAGTCGTTCTATCAAACATGTCATTGACCAGTCGTTCTATCAAACATGTCGTTGACCAGTCGTTCTATCAAACATGTCATTGACCAGTCGTTCTATCAAACATGTCGTTGACCAGTCGTTCTATCAAACATGTCATTGACCAGTCGTTCTATCAAACATGTCATTGACCAGTCGTTCTATCAAACATGTCATTAACCAGTCGTTCTATCAAACATGTCGTTGACCAGTCGTTCTATCAAACATGTCATTGACCAGTCGTTCTATCAAACATGTCATTAACCAGTCGTTCTATCAAACATGTCATTGACCAGTCGTTCTATCAAACATGTCATTGACCAGTCGTTCTATCAAACATGTCATTGACCAGTCGTTCTATCAAACATGTCATTGACCAGTCGTTCACGGTTCTAATCTTAGAATCGACTTCACATGAAGAGAACATGATCAAAGCTCAGATAGAGCTGGAAACAAATGTATGTTATTATCATGAACATGTATGTTTATATGTTTATATGTTTATATGTTAGGATAAACTCAGAATGTGTGCATCTCTGTGTTAACCATTTTTTAACAAAGTTAATTTGTGATGGTTTTATTGTTGGTGAAGTGAAAATGACTCTTATCTACAAACATCAGGCAGAAACCACACGAGTCAGTTCTCTAAACATCTCTCCGCAAAATGTCTGAAGAGGAAGTGGGTTTGTTGTCGTCAGTGTGCGAGGACTTTGTGTTGATGCCGCTCGTCTATAAATGTGAGAAGAATTTTTCAAGCTTCATAAATGAAGGTTTAGAGACTTATTAAGATGCCGACGAAATAAACTCCATATTCCTGGTCATTTCAAGATGAACTAAGTCTCTGACAGAAGATCTTATCTCGTGAGGATGTCGCCTTCACTCGGTGGGTTTGGAACAGAGTGGAGTACCTGGAAAAGCCTGGTGAAGATGTCGAACTCAAACACAGAGATGTAGTCGTTGCATGTCAGGTCGATGGTGGATTTCAGGGCCATGGCCTCCAGTCCAGAGCTGATGGGATGGAACTCGTGCAGAGACTGACGGAAAACCTTCCAAGGCACGATGGTTCTGAGAGAAATGGTGGAAAAGTTACATTTTAACATGTAGCAATTTTCAAAATTAAATCAAATCTAGGACTCATTAAGGATTATTTTCACTAGAATGTCAAGGTTGCAGGGGCAGCAGTCCCGGCACAGAGGACCAGATCTTTAGCTCTTCAGAAACATGACATCAGGCATCATGACCTCAACATTCAAAGAAAACCTTCTAATCATGTTGTGCTGCCGACACCAGCCTGAGGAGATGATGTTGATGTCATTGAAGGTTCATGTCTAAAGTGACATGTTTACAGTGTGTGGACATTTGTGCAGGTCTGTGGACGTGATGAATTCTTGATCATTTTCAACTCATGAATTCAACACTGTGTACTTACTTACTTACTGTCTGTAAATTAATTGACTTTTTCTTTTTCTTGCATCTGGATTTTGACTAATACAACATTAGGAACCAGACAAGACTACATGTAGTTGAAGATACATCATGATGTGTAGTGTTACTCAGATCATCTCTCGTGTCACTGGTGGCAGTCGTGTCATCTCCACTCACTTGTCTCCAAAGGCACGCCTCCAGAACTCTGCAGCATCTGCCTTCGTGATGCGGAAGTTGTCACCTTGAAACAGGCCGTTGGGGAAGATGGCCTTCAGCTCCGCCAGCATGTGACTGAAGATCAGTGACAGCTTGGTGAGGTTCCGTCTGTGAAGAGATGAACACTCAAGATCAGGAGAACGTCTGGAGAACAAACCATAGAACTGGTGTTTTCATTCAGCCTCTTCACGAGGAAGGACGTGGATCTGATCAATGATGATTCAGATCAACTTCTTTAATGTAGACCAGATGCAACGAGAGGTTCAACTCCAGTGGAAAACAGATGAAGATGAATCTAAGACTAGTTGAACTTGTGTTTACCTGAGAAGAAATCACTTTAATCAATCAATTGTGTCACGTACGAGTGTGAAACCTCTGGTATATCAAGTGTACATAGTCACCAGGTGAGGAACATCAGGTGTATATAATCACCAGGTGAGGAACATCAGGTGTATATAACCACCAGGTGAGGAACATCATGTGTATATAATAACCAGGTGAGGAACATCAGGTGTATATAATCACCAGGTGAGGAACATCAGGTGTATATAATCACCAGGTGAGGAACATCAGGTGTATATAATCACCAGGTGAGGAACATCAGGTGTATATAACCACCAGGTGAGGAACATCATGTGTATATAACCACAAGGTGAGGAACATCAGGTGTATATAACCACCAGGTGAGGAACATCAGGTGTATATAATCACCAGGTGAGGAACATCAGGTGTATATAATCACCAGGTGAGGAACATCAGGTGTATATAACCACCAGGTGAGGAACATCATGTGTATATAACCACAAGGTGAGGAACATCAGGTGTATATAACCACCAGGTGAGGAACATCAGGTGTATATAATCACCAGGTGAGGAACATCAGGTGTATATAACCACAAGGTGAGGAACATCAGGTGTATATAACCACCAGGTGAGGAACATCATGTGTATATAATAACCAGGTGAGGAACATCAGGTGTATATAATCACCAGGTGAGGAACATCAGGTGTATATAACCACCAGGTGAGGAATATCAAGTGTATATAATCACCAGGTGAGGAACATCATGTGTATATAACCACCAGGTGAGGAACATCATGTGTATATAATCACCAGGTGAGGAATATCAGGTGTATATAACCACCAGGTGAGGAATAGCAGGTGTATATAATCACCAGGTGAGGAACATCATGTGTATATAATCACCAGGTGAGGAATATAATGTGTATATAACCACCAGGTGAGGAACATCAGGTGTATATAGCCACCAGGTGAGGAACATCAGGTGTATATAGCCACCAGGTGAGGAACATCATGTGTATATAATCACCAGGTGAGGAACATCATGTGTATATAATCACCAGGTGAGGAACATCAGGTGTATATAACCAATAGGTGAGGAACATCAGGTGTATATAACCACTAGGTGAGGAACATCAGGTGTATATAACCACCAGGTGAGGAACATCAGGTGTATATAATCACCAGGTGAGGAACATCAGGTGTATATAGCCACCAGGTGAGGAACATCAGGTGTATATAACCACCAGGTGAGGAACATCAGGTGTATATAGCCACCAGGTGAGGAACAGCATGTGTATATAATCACCAGGTGAGGAACATCAGGTGTATATAGCCACCAGGTGAGGAACATCAGGTGTATATAGCCACCAGGTGAGGAACATCAGGTGTATATAACCACCAGGTGAGGAACATCAGGTGTATATAACCACAAGGTGAGGAACATCAGGTGTATATAACCACCAGGTGAGGAACATCAGGTGTATATAACCACCAGGTGAGGAACATCAGGTGTATATAACCACCAGGTGAGGAACATCAGGTGTAGATAACCACCAGGTGAGGAACATCAGGTGTATATAACCACCAGGTGAGGAACATCAGGTGTATATAACCACCAGGTGAGGAACATCAGGTGTATATAGCCACCAGGTGAGGAACATCAGGTGTATATAACCACCAGGTGAGGAACATCAGGTGTATATAACCACCAGGTGAGGAACATCAGGTGTATATAGCCACCAGGTGAGGAACATCAGGTGTATATAACCACCAGGTGAGGAACATCAGGTGTATACAACCACAAGGTGAGGAACATCATGTGTATATAACCACAAGGTGAGGAACATCAGGTGTATATAATCACAAGGTGAGGAACATCATGTGTATATAATCACCAGGTGAGGAACATCATGTGTATATAATCACCAGGTGAGGAACATCATGTGTATATAATCACCAGGTGAGGAACATCATGTGTATATAATCACCAGGTGAGGAACATCATGTGTATATAATCACCAGGTGAGGAACATCAGGTGTATATAACCACCAACAGTAACACTTCACTGCTGAGAGATGCTGTCAATGCTGCAGATCAAAGTGAACTTAAGTCAGAAGATCTAGTTTTCACCAGAAGACAAAAGCATGTGTCACGTTGTCTGAAGGCATCAGCGGCGTCTACGCTGAGAGAGGCGTGATTGATGAGGCGGCACAGAGGGAGACTGTGTCGGCGCCGAGGTCCACCCATTGAAATGCATGGAAGAGGCGCCGATGAAAGCTGGTCTTCACTGCAGCTGCCCTCGCTGAAGCTCTCATGCCTCCAGGAGATGGAGCGACGTGACGGCCAATGAAGATGGAAAGCAATCGGGGAGTTAAAATGTGCCTCGTTTCTCTAAATGATGCTTCAGCGCGATAAAGAAATGTCAGCGGGAAAAAAGAAGTGAATGATCTGCCAAGACGGACATCATTGTTTGAACCATAAGTTAAATGTAAGACGGACATCATTGTTTGAACCATAAGTTAAATGTAAGACGGACATCATTGTTTGAACCATAAGTTAAATGTAAGACGGACATCATTGTTTGAACCATAAGTTAAATGTAAGACGGACATCATTGTTTGAACCATAAGTTAAATGTAAGACGGACGTAAGACTGACGTAAGACGGACGTAAGACGGACGCATGACGTTCCATGTTAACAGGAACTCGACGTGAAGTCCTGGTTCAACCTTCTCTCCTCACTTTACGTCACTTTAACACGGACGAGCAACATGTAAATTATAAAGAGGCTGAACAGTGATCAAGTATCAATGGAAATATAAACATTTAGTTTCAATAAATACTAGTATTTGATCCTTGAAAACTCACTTCCTGAACCAGCACATGTTATCTAGTAGATACATTAATGAATCTTCAACCATCAGGTTGTCTCCGCAGGGGGTCCACCTCAGAAGATCCTCTCTTCCTCTGCCAGCTCCTCACAGATGACAGTAGCTTCTCCTTTCAACTCTAATCTGAGCAGGACCTCTTCTCTGAAGTCCAGGAACTAATCTTCTCTTTCAAAGCCTCTGGTTCAGCCTCTCGGTCTCTGGAGCTGCAGTCGTTCCTCACGACCATCTGAGAAGATGAAATATTTATGAAGCTACTTAGGTTCCCGAGCTTTTAAACTTTTCTTTACAAAGTCATTTGATTGAATCTATAATTCACCAGGAACTCTTCAAGAGACGCTTACTATCATTTCATGGTCTTTAGAAAGTCTTTTTACTTTATTTGATTTCAGTTCCTTCAAGACCCAGGTTTGTTGCTTCTTTCTCCAGAAAAGACATTTATCAGGAATAGAAACGATCAAAACGACTAGTACTTTATACAACACTGTTATTATTGCATCTATACAAACTGAAAAATGCTCCAAAGAGGTCGGTTCCTAAAAAAAATGTTTTTTTGATTAGTCGCAAAACAAAGAAAGTCCTCATTAACTTGTTTTTAAAAGATGTTCTATCGAATGAAGCAAAGGAAGGTCAGTGTCTAGTTAACACGTTTTACTTTAACCTTTTCAATTCCATCACAGAAACAAAAGATTGTCAAGTTTGAGGTTAATCCCGTATAATAGTTGGATTTGATCCGTTCATCTCTGCCGTGTTGACAACTAATGTTCTTTCTTGAAACATCTCAAACATGTGCCTCAGGATCAGAAAGACTGGCCTGGAAAAGATATCGCTCTAGGAGCGAGTCAAACTCTCTGAAGGAAAAGAAAAGATCTCCTCAAAGCTGAGCAGGCAACTGCATTCACACTTCAGTCATGGATGGAAAAGGTCCCAGAGGTTCAAAGGTACAAGAGAAGATCCTCTGGACCAGGATCAGGATGGATTCTCTCAACAGACACAAGAAAACACGAGCTGTGATGCACATTATTCGTCTCTTCTGAAGAGATGGATGAAGGTCGTCAGGTTTAATTAAAACCATCTTGTCTGACTCGAGCCAGACTGAGACACATTCCCTCGAACGATGAGCAACAGGATGAAAGTCGTCGACACGTGAGATGATATATTTTGAGATGAATCAGCCAATAATGGTGACCAGTCATGTCTGATGGTTTCCTGCAGCAGCGAGGCATGTGGTCCACACATCCAGATGATCCTCGGCATCAGTCAGAGCTTCTTGAAACACTGCTTTCTTGTTCACCATCCCCCTCGTGCTATAGATTGACCTCTGACCCTGCAGCTGGCTGCTCCCTTCCTGTTTCCTGCTCTGTGTGATAAAGTAGCAACAACTAGCCACAGCGCTGTGTTAATACGCCACGGCCCAGCCAGCCAGGGTCAGACCCGACAGAGAGAGAGTCCGTCACAAGAAGCTGATCCTCACACGGCTGTGTTTGCTTTGTTGGAGACGGAAATGCAGAAGGATATGGTTTTACCCGGAGCCAAGGTCACAAGAAGACACTATTGTAGGTCAAGTTAGCAGCTTTAACATTCATTTAATAAATAAGATCATATTTACATTCACTAAATCATTGCATCCAATAATCATTCAGTTAAATCATTTTTAGTTCTATATTATTGATGTTATAATACATATACTGCTCTTTAACAGCAGCTTCACTGCCAGGACCTCCAGGACGACTGAAGAACCTAAGACGGGTCCAAACCTGAACACACCTGATGCAGTGACATCACTTCACCTGCACAAACTTCAACTATGTTTCGTCATCAGCAACACAATGAAACGTAACAAACACAATGTGACGCATTAAGAAGAAGAAAACCTTCATTGATCACAGGGTGAAGGTCAACAATATAGTTTGAGGCTCGACGACTGAAGCCTTCAAAGTTCATAAAAAACGAGGTATTTGAAAGTAGTTTAGAGTTAATAAGATAAAAGTCGTCTCATCGTTCAACACAACAACCTGAAGAATGTTTCACATAATAATAAAAAGATGCTCATAATCAAATCCATGAGCGAGTGAGAAGATATGAAACTAATCTACGGAGACGGATTATGAAGCACTTCGTGTTGATAAAAACGTAGAAGGTGTGTCGAGACAAACACAAGGACGTCTCTGTCCATCACATCATCTGCTGCCGTCCCAAGGTTCTCCTGATGTCCAGCAGCTCTTAAGCCCACCACTTCCTGTGTCCAGGATCTATCGGCGCGGGTCAGGATGTAATGGCAGCTCCGGCAGGAAGACCATGAGTCAGAGTCTCATCCAGAGGTCAAAGCAGTTTCCTGTTCAGGGGCTTTTTCTGTGAACAGGCCGATCGACTGTATCTCTGAGGGATCATCTGTTTACACAACGCACACCTCCACCCGGAGCAGATCCACCATCCGGACTGAACCACCATCTCAAAAGTCCTTCAGAAAGAAGGTGTTGGATGTGTGACCCAGAGCCACAAGAGAGCAGGTTCTCTGGAACACACAACACAAAGATCTTCTTCCTCTTGAGGTCAAGAGCTCGTGCCAACATCTCGTCTGGCTCTCGCTGTGAGAGGCAACAGGAAGTGAGCGAAGCAAACAGGGAGGAAGTGAATATGGCCTGTTAGTGTAAATAATTAAGTCTTGTGCGTTGACGACTCCTTTTTCAACTCAACATTTTCTACTTTCCGCCACAACACGATGTGAAGCCACTGCAAGGTCCCTCGACACAAACGCTGCCCAAGTGTAAACCAACACAGAAACAATGACCAGCCTGTGTCAGCAGCATCTGTTAAACCTTGTGTGTGTGTGTGTGTGTGTGTGTGTGTGTGTGTGTGTGTGTGTGTGTCACCAATATACACATCTTTGGGAGACACCGCCCGTCATTACCTCATGTTAACAAGATGTTCAAGAGAAGCTTCTTCTGGGATGAGAAGAAATAATGTGGTCGACAGCAGATTAAAATACTTTAGTTGCGTCTTTGTTGTCATTTCTTTCTTTTTTATATTGTTATTTTTTGTTAGTTTTCACTTTCTGTGTTTGTTCTGAATACATGTGTGTGTTTGTTCTGAATACATGTGTGTGTTTGTTCTGAATACATGTGTGTGTTTGTTCTGAATACATGTGTGTGTTTGTTTTAAATACATGTGTGTGTTTGTTCTAAATACGTGTGTGTTTGTTCTAAATACGTGTGTGTTTGTTCTAAATACATGTGTGTGTTTGTTCTAAATACATGTGTGTGTTTGTTCTGAATACATGTGTGTGTTTGTTCTGAATACATGTGTGTGTTTGTTCTGAATACATGTGTGTTTGTTCTAAATACGTGTGTGTGTTTGTTCTAAATACATGTGTGTGTTTGTTCTAAATACGTGTGTGTGTTTGTTTTAAATACATGTGTGTGTTTGTTTTAAATACATGTGTGTGTTTGTTTTAAATACATGTGTGTGTTTGTTCTAAATACATGTGTGTGTTTGTTCTAAATACATGTGTGTGTTTGTTCTAAATACACGTGTGTTTGTTCTAAATACATGTGTGTGTTTGTTCTAAATACATGTGTGTGTTTGTTCTAAATACATGTGTGTGTTTGTTCTAAATACATGTGTGTGTTTGTTCTAAATACATGTGTGTGTTTGTTCTAAATACATGTGTGGACAGAATTAACAAACACTTCTCACGCTGATGAATGTCTGAGGTCGATACTTCCTCTCGGGTCAAAGTGTTTTTTTGTCACTCGTTCAATATATATTCAGAGAGAAATGTGAAGCAGGAAGTGAAGTGACGGAAGCAACTCACTGTCGACCAATGAGCAGCCAGAGAAATAACAAATAACTCCTGAACGTTCACTTCAGTTATGACTGGTGACATATTTAGATGCGATATTATTCTACATGACATTGTTTTGATATTCCACAGCAGAGTCCGATATTAAAATAAACTTTTTGGCTTGAAAATCATATTTTCTATGTTAACATATTTTTTTTTTACAGTTTTAATGTAGTTCAATTAAGTGAGTTTAAAATAAAAAATTCAATTTCTTACAATTACCGGTTAATATTTACAGCATTTGTGGTAAGTAAACTTCCGGCCTCTAGATGGCAGGAGTCGTAACGTCCTCCACAGCTAAAGGAAGAATGATGACTGAGGACGAGAGGATACAGTGAGTCCAGCAGCCCTTGAAGCTGATGTTTGGACATATTTTGGTTTCAAAACAAAAGAAAGTAGTTACGACTTCATCAAGAGTCATGTGGTCTGTAAATACTACAACACCAGAGTCAAGTACTGGACAATACTACACATGTATACTTGTTACTACACTATCACAACACCAGAGTCAAGTACTGGACAATACTACACATATATACTTGTTACTACACTATCACAACACCAGAGTCAAGTACTGGACAATACTACACATATATACTTGTTACTACACTATCACAACACCAGAGTCAAGTACTGGACAATACTACACATATATACTTGTTACTACACTATCACAACACCAGAGTCAAGTACTGGACAATACTACACATATATACTTGTTACTACACTATCACAACACCAGAGTCAAGTACTGGACAATACTACACATATATACTTGTTACTACACTATCACAACACCAGAGTCAAGTACTGGACAATACTACACATATATACTTGTTACTACACTATCACAACACCAGAGTCAAGTACTGATAATACTACACATATATACTTGTTACTACACTATCACAAAACCAGAGTCAAGTAGTGATAATACTACACATATATACTTGTTACTACACTATCACAAAACCAGAGTCAAGTACTGATAATACTACACATATATACTTGTTACTACACTATCACAACACCAGAGTCAAGTACTGATAATACTACACATATATACTTGTTACTACACTATCACAACACCAGAGTCAAGTACTGATAATACTACACATATATACTTGTTACTACACTATCACAACACCAGAGTCAAGTACTGGACAATACTACACATATATACTTGTTACTACACTATCACAACACCAGAGTCAAGTACTGGACAATACTACACATATATACTTGTTACTACACTATCACAACACCAGAGTCAAGTACTGGACAATACTACACATATATACTTGTTACTACACTATCACAACACCAGAGTCAAGTACTGGACAATACTACACATATATACTTGTTACTACACTATCACAACACCAGAGTCAAGTACTGGACAATACTACACATATATACTTGTTACTACACTATCACAACACCAGAGTCAAGTACTGGACAATACTACACATATATACTTGTTACTACACTATCACAACACCAGAGTCAAGTACTGGACAATACTACACATATATACTTGTTACTACACTATCACAACACCAGAGTCAAGTACTGGACAATACTACACATATATACTTGTTACTACACTATCACAACACCAGAGTCAAGTACTGGACAATACTACACATATATACTTGTTACTACACTATCTCTATACATGGTATCCTTCCATCATGATACAACAACACACTCTTATAGTTATGACGTGTGATGTGAAACGTTGACACATGAAAACTAACAATTGTTAAATCAAACACAACATTGTTCTGATTCAACCTCAATAAGTTGAATTGAAGATAATGGCGAACAAACGATGAACCATCAACACCACAATGATCTTCTCACCTGGGCTGTGAGTTCTCCTCATACATGCGTTCCTTGCCTTCCTTGAACAAGCTGATGGTCTGCTTGGTCTTCTTGGTCAGGTTCTCCATGAAGACGCGGAAGTACTCGTTCTCGCCCAGAGACTCCATCTTGCCTTCGTACCGGGCCAGGATGGTGCGCAGGTGCTGGTAGGTGTCGGGCAGCAGGTCCAGGATGTAGGGCGGACTGTTCTTCAGAGCCAGCTTCGGGTTCTGGCACAGACGCACCACCTGCACGAGAAGATAAGTGAGGAGGAAGAACATGACGAATAGAGCAGTTACTTTTGAAAACCACAAACATGCGTCTATGTCTGCATGGAAGTGACATCTTTGTTCTTCACCTGCTTTAGTTCAGAACATCTCACGCGTTTCTTTACACATGATGTTCTTTCATTTAAAAACACAAAACACACTCATCTCTAGCAACAGATCAGTGTTGATCAGAAATGTTAAAAGTCTGGTCGGATCTTTTACGAGGTTTGATAATACATCGTTATATTCTTAAGTATCTGACATGAAGTCACGTTTCAAACACAACCTTCAACACCAGCTCCTGGACAACAACAGTGACCAGGAGATCATCACACGTCTCTACACCAGCTCCTGGATAACAGTGACCAGGAGGTCATCACACGTCTCTACACCAGCTCCTGGATAACAGTGACCAGGAGGTCATCACACGTCTCTACACCAGCTCCTGGATAACAGTGACCAGGAGGTCATCACACTTCTCTACACCAGCTCCTGGACAACAGTGACCAGGAGATCATCACGTCTCTACACCAGCTCCTGGACAACAGTGACCAGGAGATCATCACGTCTCTACACCAGCTCCTGGATAACAGTGACCAGGAGGTCATCACACTTCTCTACACCAGCTCCTGGACAACAGTGACCAGGAGATCATCACGTCTCTACACCAGCTCCTGGACAACAGTGACCAGGAGAACATCACACGTCTCTACACCAGCTCCTGGACAACAGCAGTGACCAGGAGATCATCACGTCTCTACACCAGCTCCTGGACAACAGCAGTGACCAGGAGATCATCACACGTCTCTACACCAGCTCCTGGACAACAGTGACCAGGAGATCATCACACGTCTCTACACCAGCTCCTGGACAACAGTGACCAGGAGATCATCACACGTCTCTACACCAGCTCCTGGACAACAGCAGTGACCAGGAGGTCATCACACGTCTCTACACCAGCTCCTGGACAACAGCAGTGACCAGGAGATCATCACGTCTCTACACCAGCTCCTGGACAACAGTGACCAGGAGATCATCACACGTCTCTACACCAGCTCCTGGACAACAGCGGTGACCAGGAGATCATCACGTCTCTACACCAGCTCCTGGACAACAGTGACCAGGAGATCATGACACGTCTCTACACCAGCTCCTGGACAACAGCAGTGACCAGGAGATCATCACGTCTCTACACCAGCTCCTGGACAACAACAGTGACCAGGAGATCATCACACGTCTCTACACCAGCTCCTGGACAACAGCAGTGACCAGGAGATCATCACACGTCTCTACACCAGCTCCTGGACAACAGCAGTGACCAGGAGATCATCACGTCTCTACACCAGCTCCTGGACAACAGCAGTGACCAGGAGATCATCACACGTCTCTACACCAGCTCCTGGACAACAGCAGTGACCAGGAGATCATCACGTCTCTACACCAGCTCCTGGACAACAGTGACCAGGAGATCATCACACGTCTCTACACCAGCTCCTGGACAACAGCAGTGACCAGGAGATCATCACACGTCTCTACACCAGCTCCTGGACAACAGCAGTGACCAGGAGATCATCACGTCTCTACACCAGCTCCTGGACAACAGCAGTGACCAGGAGATCATCACGTCTCTACACCAGCTCCTGGACAGCAGTGACCAGGAGATCATCACACGTCTCTACACCAGCTCCTGGACAACAGCAGTGACCAGGAGATCATCACGTCTCTACACCAGCTCCTGGACAACAGCAGTGACCAGGAGAACATCACGTCTCTGGTCATGCAGGACGACAACAGTGGTAACGAGATCACCGCGACTTTAATGACACTTTAAACATCTGATCCAAAGATCCTGTTATGAACTCAAGGACCACATGAAACCAGAAGCACACATGGAACATGTTCACGGACGTCAGTGACTTCATTGAAACATTAGGAACAGACTCTAAAGGACACGAGTCTAGACTCTCAAGAATCAACAGTCATTATGTTCCTGATTCATATCTTCAGTGAAAACACTTGAGTCGTCATGACAACGACACGTCAGCGAGTCACGATTGACTCGAACAGGAAAAGGAATCGAAACATCTTGAAGTTACATCTTCTTCCCTTCAGATTGTATTTTCAGGGTCAATGTTATTTTCAGTAAATAGTTACAAATGGACAGTTTTGTTGACTTTTCTGGAGAATCTTCCTGATGAATCAGCGACTGAACCTTTATAATGTTCTCCAGCTTCGTTGACCATGAAACACACGAGATCTTCGTGGATCATGACGTAGAAACTCTGAAGACCTTCATCACTTTCATGCATTTGAACTTTAAAGACTAGAAATGTTTCCACAAATATTGTTTAGTTTGTGCTTTTCTTGTAAAGATTTAAATCCAAACGACGAGTTATTTGATCTTCAAATGTTTTTTATCTGCTTCCTTTTTCAGCTGTTTTTGTTCAACTGGACTTTAAAGTAAAAGTTGAGTTTGATCGACTCGTTCGTTTTCATGAAGGAGCAACAAAAGTATTGATTAAGTCGCGTCACGAGAACAACTTCTGACCATTGATTCCATGTATTATATTAATATCTTCATCGTTTCTTCTGATATCTTCAACGTTTCTTCTGATATCTTCAACGTTTCTTCTGATATCTTCATCGTTTCTTCTGATATCTTCAACGTTTCTTCTGATATCTTCAACGTTTCTTCTGATATCTTCATCGTTTCTTCTGATATCTTCATCGTTTCTTCTGATATCTTCAACGTTTCTTCTGATATCTTCAACGTTTCTTCTGATATCTTCATCGTTTCTTCTGATATCTTCAACGTTTCTTCTGATATCTTCAACGTTTCTTCTGATATCTTCATCGTTTCTTCTGATATCTTCATCGTTTCTTCTGATATCTTCAACGTTTCTTCTGATATCTTCAACGTTTCTTCTGATATCTTCATCGTTTCTTCTGATATCTTCAACGTTTCTTCTGATATCTTCAACGTTTCTTCTGATATCTTCATCGTTTCTTCTGATATCTTCAACGTTTCTTCTGATATCTTCATCGTTTCTTCTGATATCTTCATCGTTTCTTCTGATATCTTCATCGTTTCTTCTGATATCTTCAACGTTTCTTCTGATATCTTCATCGTTTCTTCTGATAACGTTTCTTCTGATATCTTCAACGTTTCTTCTGATATCTTCAACGTTTCTTCTGATAACGTTTCTTCTGATATCTTCAACGTTTCTTCTGATATCTTCAACGTTTCTTCTGATATCTTCAACGTTTCTTCTGATATCTTCAACGTTTCTTCTAATATCTTCAACGTTTCTTCTGATATCTTCATCGTTTCTTCTGATATCTTCAACGTTTCTTCTGATATCTTCAACGTTTCTTCTGATATCTTCAACGTTTCTTCTGATATCTTCAACGTTTCTTCTGATATCTTCAACGTTTCTTCTGATATCTTCAACGTTTCTTCTTCAACGTTTCTTCTAATATCTTCAACGTTTCTTCTGATATCTTCAACGTTTCTTCTGATATCTTCAACGTTTCTTCTAATATCTTCAACGTTTCTTCTATAATATTCAACGTTTCTTCTGATATCTTCAACGTTTCTTCTAAAATCTTCAACTTTTCTTCTGATATCTTCAACAGTTCTTCTAATATCTTCAACGTTTCTTCTGATATCTTCAACGGTTCTTCTAATATCTTCAACGTTTCTTCTGATATCTTCAACTTTTCTTCTGATATCTTCAACGGTTCTTCTGATATCTTCAACGTTTCTTCTGATATCTTCAACTTTTCTTCTGATATCTTCAACGGTTCTTCTAATATCTTCAACGGTTCTTCTGATATCTTCATCGTTTCTTCTGATATCTTCAACGGTTCTTCTAATATCTTCATCGTTTCTTCTGATATCTTCATCGTTTCTTCTGATATCTTCAACGTTTCTTCTGATATCTTCAACGTTTCTTCTGATATCTTCAACTTTTCTTCTGATATCTTCAACGGTTCTTCTAATATCTTCAACGTTTCTTCTGATATCTTCAACGTTTCTTCTGATATCTTCAACGTTTCTTCTGATATCTTCAACTTTTCTTCTGATATCTTCAACGGTTCTTCTAATATCTTCAACGGTTCTTCTAATATCTTCAACGTTTCTTCTGATATCTTCATCGTTTCTTCTGATATCTTCATCGTTTCTTCTGATATCTTCATCGTTTCTTCTGATATCTTCAACGGTTCTTCTAATATCTTCATCGTTTCTTCTGATATCTTCATCGTTTCTTCTAATATCTTCAACGTTTCTTCTGATATCTTCAACGTTTCTTCTGATATCTTCAACGTTTCTTCTGATATCTTCACCGTTTCTTCTGATATCTTCAACGTTTCTTCTGATATCTTCAACGTTTCTTCTGATATCTTCAACGTTTCTTCTGATATCTTCATCGTTTCTTCTGATATCTTCAACGTTTCTTCTGATATCTTCAACGTTTCTTCTGATATCTTCATCGTTTCTTCTGATATCTTCAACGTTTCTTCTGATATCTTCAACATTTCTTCTGATATCTTCAACGTTTCTTCTGATATCTTGTGATTCATATAAACAACAGACGTGGTTCGAACACAATCATGTCAAGATCGTCATGTAAATGAGAATAAAACTCAGTTTAGGCTCAGATCCTTGAATCAACTGCACACGACAATATTTCTTCTCACCAGTTACAAGTAAACACAAAAGTTACTTCTGTGAACGCGTCAGATGTTTTCACACAGGAAGTAAAGAAGCAAATGACGCTTCAACGACACAAATAAGAAAAGAGTGTAATTGAGGAAGAAAAATTTTTCTTCTCAACTTTCTTCCACCTTCACTTTCTTTCAACTTCTTTCTTATCCTCGATCCAGTGACTGTTCATAGTTTGTTTCAACCCGAGCGAGTCGTAACATCAGTATTGTGTGTAAGAAAGAAAGTTTGTTGTCATCGACTCGACAATATGTATAAGTTAAGATCAACGCACAACAATATTAACACAAGTTTAGATCAACGCACAACAATATTAACACAAGTTTAGATCAACCACAACAATATTAACACAAGTTTAGATCAACGCACAACAATATTAACACAAGTTTAGATCAACGCACAACAATATTAACACAAGTTTAGATCAACGCACAACAATATTAACACAAGTTTAGATCAACGCACAACAATATTAACACAAGTTTAGATCAACCACAACAATATTAACACAAGTTTAGATCAACGCACAACAATATTAACACAAGTTTAGATCAACGCACAACAATATTAACACAAGTTTAGATCAACGCACAACAATATTAACACAAGTTTAGATCAACGCACAACAATATTAACACAAGTTTAGATCAACGCACAACAATATTAACACAAGTTAAGATCAACCACAACAATATTAACACAAGTTTAGATCAACACACAACAATATTAACACAAGTTTAGATCAACGCACAACAATATTAACACAAGTTTAGATCAACGCACAACAATAGTTTCTGAGACAATAAAACCTCACAAGAAAACAACAACAAACTAATGTCTACATTAAAATAGATTTATAGACATGTTTAAAACTTCATCTCTAGTCAAAGTGTCAACAATAGTTAAAGTCGTTAAGGTTTAAAGACACTAAAGTTCTAGTGTTGCTCTCCTGTTGAGTCACGTGACGCTTCACCTGGACTCAGGTAAACATTGTCTCGTTTCACTCAAGAGATTCTTCATCAAACGGTTCGAGGCCTGACGCGCACGCGCACGCGCACAGAAGAGGAAGAGAAAACAAAAGAGTCATTTAGAAGCAAAGCTGTGGATCCAGGAGTCCAGGGTCAGAAGCAACGAGCTCGTGCCTCAACGAAACGACTTTAAACGTCACAAGTTCTTTCAACTGGACGTGAAACTCGAGCGTCTCAACAACAGTTTCACGAATGTTGAGCTAACATGCTAACAAGCTAACATGCTAACATGCTAACAAGCTAACATGCTAACAGCTGACGAGCTAACGCTAGCAACAACACAGCAGGTGGCTAACAGGCTAACAGGCTAACTTTAACAGGTTAACAGGTTAACTTTAACAGGTTAACTTTAACAGGTTAACTTTAACAGGTTAGCCCAACGGAACCGAACCTTGTCCATGAGCTTCCAGCACTTCTCCACCGTCTTCTTGTCCACGGCCCCGGGCTGCGGGTGCGGGTGCAGGTGGTGGTGCGGCTGGAAGGCGTCCTTCATCAGCCCGATCAGACCTCCTTTCTTCAGGTTCCCCGCCATGTTCGGGCTCGACTGGACCGGCGGAGGTTCCGGCGACACACCCGGCCAGGACAGCGCCCGAGCGGCGGTTCCGAGCCAGGATCCAGGAAGAAGGAGGGACGAGGCTAGTCCTGCATCTGGACCATCGTCGGCCCGAACCCCGGACTGAGGAACCAGAACCTCTGCGGGTTCGACTCCTGCGGAACCGACGCTCGGAGACAAAGAGTTTCTGTGTTGTCGTCAGCAGAACCGGCTCGGTTCCGTCCGTGGACCGGAAGTCAGCGACACCGTCAGCGACACCGTCAGGCCCGCGAACCGAACCGAGGAAACGACACCGTCGCGGGCACAGAGACACATGGACCGCGGTGCGAACGAACCATCGAACATCGCACTGGTTCTGGTTCCTGCTGTGACGTGTTCGCCTTCCTGCGCGTCTCTTCCGCTCGACCCCGCCCCGGACTCCACGCCTGCGCGCGCCCACGAGGCGGGCACGGAGCGGGAACGCGCATTTGCGTTCACGATACCGAGGATTAAAAGCGTCTTCGATCAGAATCAATAATCAATAAACGTTTAATATTGAATAAAAAAAAAAATTAATAAATGCTTTAGTAAATAAAGCGCTTCAGTCCAACATATATTTTCGTTTAGAATAATTGTATTTAATTTAAAAAAAAATTCAAAGGTCGCTTTAATAAATCAATAATAAAAAAAAAAGATAGAATTAAAAAAAGGAGATTAAAAAAAAACCGGTCATTTAAGGTCATTTTTTTTAATGATAATAAACTTTCATTTGAATACAAGTGAACACGTGAGTCAAACTAAAGTTATTGTTAAAATAGTGTCGATAATAATATATAATATTACATAATAATAATAATAATAATAAAAGTCAACTAGAAGAACAAACGCGTTAGAATCAAAGGTGGTTAGAAATAGAAAACAAAAGTAGAAACTAATAATAATCAGAATAATAATAGAATGCATAAAACAAGGTCAAAGTCAGAATTGAACGAACATTAAACGTTAAACGTTAGAGTTTCATGGACAGACTTCTGTGGTGACGGTGGTTGCCATGGTTACAGTAGATGCTGGTCGTTGGAGTGAAGCTTTGAAGCAACAACGTGACAATTAGCAGTAATTACAGCCAATCGAGCGTCAATCAGCAGTTGATGCTGATCAGAGAATCTGCTGAAGAGAACGAACACTTGAACGTGATGAAGAGAAGAAGATGTTTGAGGAACAACAAGAAAGACAGAACGTTCAGAGAAATAAATGGATTTGATCCATTAACGTCGACGGATGATCCTCCATGTTTGTTTCATGAGACACAACAAAACAAACTACTTTTACACGATTGTTTCAACATTTACTTCTTCAGAGCCACAAACCTGCAGTCGAACCTCTGTTTACTTTTATAAACATTAAAACTAATGTAATTCAATGTATTACATTCTCAATAGTTATACTAGTTATACTAGTTATACTAGTTATACTAGTTATTCTATAATACATATGTTCTGTTGCAAGACAAACTAAAATGTTATGAATTCATTTCAAGAAATGTTGTGAGTGAGATAATGAACATAAATACATGCAGGTGTTTTCCATGACCATCTG
This sequence comes from Callionymus lyra, assembly GCF_982586985.1. Lineage (NCBI taxonomy): Eukaryota > Metazoa > Chordata > Actinopteri > Syngnathiformes > Callionymidae > Callionymus > Callionymus lyra. The sequence continues at coordinate 1,134,320 of NC_141824.1, forward strand.
GATTCTGGAGTCCATTGAAGAATGCATCGGTGCTGAGGGAGCTGCTGTGGCGTTCAAGGTCGTTTCAGATCAAAACCATCAACACATGACAGCCATCAATCAAACCTCCTTCATTTTCATCAACACTTTCTCGGTTTTCTTTGCTTTTTCATGAGAACGATTCACTCGCACAAAAGAAAGGAATCGTGTGACCTTCAGGTCTGGTGTTCCTCTGTCTGGACTTCAACCTTCAACCTTCAACCTTCAACCTTCAACCTTCAACCTTCAACCTTCTGGCCTCAACGTTTTAGCAACAGACGTATTTATTCTCGATGAATATTAACATGAAACAAATGATCTTAGTTTGAACTTTTCACGTCTTTGCTGCTGCTTTGTTTTCAACGAGTCCTTGATTATGAAGCAACATGAAGAAAACATGAAGAAAACATGAAGAAAACATGAAGAAAACATGAGTAAAACATGAAGAAAACATGAAGAAAACATGAAGAAAACATGAGTAAAACATGAAGAAAACATGAAGAAAACATGAAGAAAACATAAAGAAAACATGAGTAAAACATGAAGAAAACATGAAGAAAACATGAGTAAAACATGAGTAAAACATGAAGAAAACATGAAGAAAACATGAAGAAAACATGAAGAAAACATGAGTAAAACATGAAGAAAACATGAAGAAAACATGAAGAAAACATGAGTAAAACATGAAGAAAACATGAAGAAAACATGAAGAAAACATAAAGAAAACATGAGTAAAACATGAAGAAAACATGAAGAAAACATGAAGAAAACATGAGTAAAACATGAGTAAAACATGAAGAAAACATGAAGAAAACATGAAGAAAACATGAGTAAAACATGAGTAAAACATGAAGAAAACATGAAGAAAACATGAAGAAAACATGAGTAAAACATGAAGAAAACATGAGTAAAACATGAGTAAAACATGAAGAAAACATGAGTAAAACATGAAGAAAACATGAGTAAAACATGAAGAAAACATGAGTAAAACATGAAGAAAACATGAGTAAAACATGAAGAAAACATGAAGAAAACATGAAGAAAACATGAGTAAAACATGGATAAAACATGAGTAAAACATGAAGAAAACATGAGTAAAACATGGATAAAACATGAGTAAAACATGAGTAAAACATGGATAAAACATGAGTAAAACATGAAGAAAACATGAGTAAAACATGGATAAAACATGAGTAAAACATGAAGAAAACATGAGTAAAACATGAAGAAAACATGAGTAAAACATGGATAAAACATGAGTAAAACATGAAGAAAACATGAGTAAAACATGGATAAAACACGAGTAAAACATGAGTAAAACATTGATAAAACATGAGTAAAACATGAAGAAAACATGAGTAAAACATGGATAAAACATGAGTAAAACATGAAGAAAACATGAGTAAAACATGGATAAAACATGAGTAAAACATGGATAAAACATGAGTAAAACATGAAGAAAACATGAGTAAAACATGGATAAAACGTGAGTAAAACATGAGTAAAACATGGATAAAACATGAGTAAAACATGAAGAAAACATGAGTAAAACATGGATAAAACATGAGTAAAACATGAAGAAAACATGAGTAAAACATGGATAAAACATGAGTAAAACATGAAGAAAACATGAGTAAAACATGGATAAAACATGAGTAAAACATGGATAAAACATGAGTAAAACATGGATAAAACATGAGTAAAACATGAGTAAAACATGGATAAAACATGAGTAAAACATGAGTAAAACATGGATAAAACATGAGTAAAACATGAGTAAAACATGGATAAAACATGAGTAAAACATGAAGGATCTAAGAGTCGACACAAGAGACTATGCTTCCATGAGATCAGCAGCTTCTTAATAATCCGCAGGAACATCAGAGCAGAAGAATCTTCACAAACAAAGAATCAATTTAACGCTCGACGCCTCCGTCAATCAAAACCTGCTTCATCCTGAGACCCGAGTCTCGTCGAATCCTTCAAGTCCAGATCCAGAGTCAGGTTTAGTTTCTAATAA
>NC_141824.1:1141357-1148857 GCF_982586985.1 Callionymus lyra
ACACTTACTACACTAACAACACTCACAACACTCACAACACTCACAACACTAACAACACTCACAACACTTACTACACTCACTACACTAACAACACTCACAACACTTACTACACTCACAACACTCACAACACTCACTACACTAACAACACTCACAACACTTACTACACTCACAACACTCACAACACTCACAACACTCACAACACTCACTACACTAACAACACTCACAACACTCACAACACTCACTACACTAACAACACTCACAACACTTACTACACTCACAACACTCACAACACTCACAACACTAACAACACTCACAACGCTCACAACACTCACAACACTCACAACACTCACAACACTCACAACACTTACTACACTAACAACGCTCACAACACTCACAACACTCACTACACTAACAACACTCACAACACTTACTACACTAACAACACTCACAACACTTACTACACTAACAACACTCACAACACTCACAACACTCACAACACTAACAACACTCACAACGCTCACAACACTCACAACACTTACAACACTCACAACACTCACAACGCTCACAACACTCACAACACTAACAACACTCACAACACTAACAACACTCACAACACTCACAACACTCACAACACTCACAACACTCACTACACTAACAACACTCACAACACTTACTACACTAACAACACTCACAACACTCACAACACTAACAACACTCACAACACTCACAACACTCACAACACTCACAACACTCACTACACTAACAACACTCACAACACTTACTACACTAACAACACTCACAACACTCACAACACTTACTACACTAACAACACTCACTACACTAACAACACTCACAACACTCACAACACTTACTACACTAACAACACTCACAACACTCACAACACTTACTACACTAACAACACTCACAACACTCACAACACTTACTACACTAACAACACTCACAACACTCACAACACTCACAACACTTACTACACTAACAACACTCACAACACTCACAACACTCACAACACTTACTACACTAACAACACTCACAACACTCACAACACTTACTACACTAACAACACTCACAACACTCACAACACTTACTACACTAACAACACTCACAACACTCACAACACTTACTACACTAACAACACTCACAACACTTACTACACTAACAACACTCACAACACTCACAACACTCACAACACTCACAACACTCACAACACTCACAACGCTCACAACACTCACAACACTCACAACGCTCACAACACAACACTCACAACACTTACTACACTCACAACACTCACAACACTCACAACACTTACTACACTAACAACACTCACAACACTCACAACACTTACTACACTAACAACACTCACAACACTCACAACACTCACAACACTCACAACACTCACAACGCTCACAACACTCACAACACTCACAACGCTCACAACACAACACTCACAACACTTACTACACTCACAACACTCACAACACTCACAACACTTACTACACTAACAACGCTCACAACACTTACTACACTAACAACGCTCACAACACTCACAACACTCACAACGCTCACAACACAACACTCACAACACTCACAACACTTACTACACTCACAACACTTACTACACTAACAACACTCACAACACTCACACTCACAACAGTGTGTTGTTATTGTGGTCCTGATGAAGTGATTCAGTTTCTTCTGCTTCACTCAACGTTGACTCAGCCTGAAGTCACCACGTCCTCATTCTGCTTCTTTGATTATGTCACGAGGGAACAGGTGGTCGTAATGTTTGTGCTGATCGTCAAACATGAGATTCAAACGTCGCAGGAACCGTCCAAACAAATCTAAGGTCAGACGAGCATCAGCGAAACGGAAAGAGATGAAAACATTCGGAGAAAAGAAACGTCAGGAGAACAAAAAGATTCTTCGATGAAAGTGTTTTTGTGTGAAAGTTAGAATCTGAAGTTTAATGTTTAATTTATTTAACATTTTCATAGGATTTAGTCTTTTCTACGTCTTTAACAGTTTCAATGAATTTTCTCATCATTACCGTATGTTCTGAATAAAGGCTCAAGAAGGATTGTGTTGCTGACACGTGTCAACGACGTGTCCAGAGAAGCTGCAGAAAGATCCAGAAGTTCTGCTCATAATGAAGTGAACACGAGGAACGTTCTTCTTCAGAAGATCATCTCCATGAAGTCTCTGCTGCACCACAACAACACAACAACAACACAACCAGAGCGAGTCAGCAGATGATGAAACTCTGGAGCAGGAGCTGCAGGAACATCTCTGGAGAACGAGGATCTCCAGGATGACGAGGATCTGCAGGAGGAAAAAGATCTCCAGGAGGACAAGGTTCTCCAGGAGGACGAGGATCTGCAGGAGGAAAAAGATCTCCAGGAGGACAAGGTTCTCCAGGAGGACGAGGATCAGCAGGAGGAAAAGGATCTCCAGGAGGAAAAGGATCTTCAGGAGGACAAGGTTCTCCAGGAGGACAAGGTTCTCCAGGAGGACGAGGATCTACAGGAGGAAAAGGATCTCCAGGAGGAAAAGGATCTTCAGGAGGACAAGGTTCTCCAGGAGGACAAGGTTCTCCAGGAGGACGAGGATCTGCAGGAGGAAAAGGATCTCCAGGAGGACAAGGTTCTCCAGGAGGACAAGGTTCTCCAGGATGACTAGGATCTCCAGGAGGACTTTATGGAAAACTGTGACCAGAACGTCCAGAAAACCAAGATCAGATAAAAGTGGAAACTGTAAATCAAATCATTTGACGATGAATGTAGTTTGTGTTTCCATGAGACATTGTTGAACGTTCTTTATTCTGTAATATTAATAAAATATGTTAATATTTCTAAAGTGTTCATTGACGTTTGAATGAAGTCGTTTTTGTCCAAAACAACAACTTAGCATCGAATACATTCATTCAAAAGTACAAACTACATCTTAATTCAATTTATACGGTAACTGTTGAGTTTAGGAAATGATGAATCTATAATAGCTTAGCTTAGCTTAGCTTAGCTAGTCAACAACAGAGCTAGCGTTTCATTCTGATCTGAAAAGTTTGTCACAAGGTGGTCAAAATGAAAATGAAAGGTGGTCACAATAAAAGAATTATCAGTGATTTAAAAATGAAAGCATAACTTAGCATTTGAAGGTAGCATGACTTAGCATTTGAAGCTAGCATGACTTAGCATTTGAAAGTAGTATGATGTAATTTTGAATGTAGCATGACTTAGCATTCGAAGCTAGCATGACTAAGCATTTGAAGGTAGCATGACGTAGCATTTGCAGCTAGCATGACTTAGCATTTGAAGGTAGCATGACGTAGCATTTGAAGCTAGCATGACTTAGCATTTCAAGGTATTATGACGTAGCATTTGAAGCTAGCATGACTTAGCATTTCAAGGTATTATGACGTAGCATTTGAAGGTAGCATGACTTAGAATTTTAAGCTAGAATGCCATAGTATTTAAATGTAGCATGAGGTAGCATTTGAAGCTAGCATGACTTAGCATTTGAAACAGACATGGCGTAACATTTTAAGGTAGCATGACTTAGCATTTGAAAGTAGTATGATGTAACTTTGAAGGTAGCATGACTTAGAATTTGAAGGAAGCATGACTTAGCATTTGAAGCTAGCATGAGGTAGCATTTGAAGTTAGCATGAGGTAGCATTTGAAGCTAGCATGAGGTAGCATTTGAAGCTAGCATGAGGTAGCATTTGAAGGTAGCATGACTTAGCATTTGAAGTTAGCATGATGTAGCATTTGAAGCTAGCATGAGGTAGCATTTGAAGCTGATCATGGACTGACACAGTTCTCTCTCCACTACCTTCAGTTCAAAGGTTCCTTCAGTCCAAAGGTTCCTTCAGTCCAAAGGTTCCTTCAGTTCAAAGGTTCCTTCGGTCCAAAGGTTCCTTCAGTCCAAAGGTTCCTTCGGTCCAAAGGTTCCTTCAGTCCAAAGGTTCCTTCAGTCCAAAGGTTCCCTCAGTCCAAAGGTTCCTTCAGTCCAAAGGTTCCTTCAGTCCAAAGGTTCCTTCAGTCCAAAGGTTCCCTCAGTCCAAAGGTTCCTTCAGTCCAAAGGTTCCTTCAGTCCAAAGGTTCCTTCAGTCCAAAGGTTCCCTCAGTTCAAAGGTTCCTTCAGTCCAAAGGTTCCTTCAGTCCAAAGGTTCCTTCAGTTCAAAGGTTCCTTCAGTCCAAAGGTTCCTTCAGTCCAAAGGTTCCTTCAGTCAAAGTGGACTCGACAGCTTCACACATGACGAGACTCAGACTCAGACGTGTTGACATGTTATGAAGTGATTGACAGCTGATGACAGACTGACAGTGACGTGCGAAGGTGAAGATCCAGTCATTCAGCCTCAGACCAGAGAATATGAAAGAAAGTCAAACATGTATTTTTGTTCTTCTCGTCTGTTCAAGGTTTAATTCACTCCACAAACATAAAAACCGTCTCGTTGCTTTTAAATGTCACATCTGAGGACAAATAAAAACGTATGAAAAACAAATCTTTGCTGATGGAAGAGAAAGTCGTCCCGGAGCGAAGCCTTCGCTTTCAATCTGCCTTGACATTTACACAAGTCACGTGTCATAGAAAAACTTTTCTGCTTCATGCCGGGGTTGGTCCTGTTCGCTGGTCCTTCTTCTTGCTCACTTCCAGACCAGAGTTCATCGTGGGATGAGAAGAACAACAAGAACTAACGCAATAGAAGAAATAATTTAAAAAGAGGGAACGATGAAGAACTGCATAGTACAAGAGCCTCATGTTGGTCCGAGGCCTCCAGGGGCCGCAATCCAGACTGTTTTTTACCCACATCTCAAGGACCTCCTGATGGATCACGTGACCTTCGTCCCGGGCGAGGAGTCGTGATGTCATTCAGGTTCACTGCTGTTCGTGGTCTTGTCCCAGTCCAGGCTCTCCTCGCTGTGGGCCGGGGACGGGAGCCTCACCACGGGGGGTCTCGTCCTCAGGCCCTGGAAGCGCCGGCACTCGGGGCAGATCCGGACGTGGCTGCAGCCTCGAGCCACGAGCGCCGCCTCCTGGGCCAGTCTGTGAGGCAGCGGCTCGGACACTTTACCGTTGCTGAGGCCGACGCCCACCGCCCTCCCCCGCCGCTCCTCCAGGGGGAGCTGTCGCGGCCGCAGTAACGTCGAGGCGCGTCGACGCCGCAACTGAAGGCCGTCGCGACACGAGACGATTCCGTGAAGTTCTCGAAGCATCTCCTCGCACATGGACTGCTGCGAACACAGAGAGGAGTCGTTTGTCAACAAGTTTGTGTTCTTTGTTGGTGTTAGTGTTGGTGTTGGTGTTAGTGTTAGTGTTAGTGTTAGTGTTAGTGTTAGTGTTAGTGTTAGTGTTAGTGTTAGTGTTAGTGTTAGTGTTAGTGTTAGTGTTAGTGTTAGTGTTAGTGTTAGTGTTAGTGTTAGTGTTAGTGTTAGTGTTAGTGTTAGTGTTAGTGTTAGTGTTCTTTGTTGGTGTTCTTTGTTGGTGTTGGTGTTCTTTGTTGGTGTTGGTGTTCTTTGTTGGTGTTGGTGTTCTTTGTTGGTGTTCTTTGTTGGTGTTGGTGTTAGTGTTAGTGTTAGTGTTAGTGTTAGTGTTAGTGTTAGTGTTAGTGTTAGTGTTAGTGTTAGTGTTAGTGTTAGTGTTAGTGTTAGTGTTAGTGTTAGTGTTAGTGTTAGTGTTAGTGTTAGTGTTAGTGTTAGTGTTAGTGTTAGTGTTAGTGTTAGTGTTCTTTGTTGGTGTTGGTGTTCTTTGTTGGTGTTGGTGTTCTTTGTTGGTGTTAGTGTTAGTGTTAGTGTTAGTGTTAGTGTTAGTGTTAGTGTTAGTGTTAGTGTTAGTGTTAGTGTTAGTGTTAGTGTTAGTGTTAGTGTTAGTGTTAGTGTTAGTGTTAGTGTTCTTTGTTGGTGTTGTTGTTAGTGTTGGTGTTGGTGTTCTTTTTTCTTTGTTGGTGTTGGTGTTGTTGTTAGTGTTGGTGTTGGTGTTGGTGTTCTTTGTTGGTGTTCTTTTTTCTTTGTTGGTGTTGGTGTTAGTGTTGGTGTTGGTGTACTTTGTTGGTGTTGGTGTTAGTGTTGGTGTTGGTGTTGGTGTTCTTTGTTGGTGTTGGTGTTCTTTGTTGGTGTTAGTGTTGGTGTTGGTGTTCTTTGTTGGTGTTCTTTGTTGGTGTTGGTGTTCTTTGTTGGTGTTGGTGTTCTTTGTTGGTGTTGGTGTTCTTTGTTGGTGTTCTTTGTTGGTGTTGGTGTTAGTGTTAGTGTTAGTGTTAGTGTTAGTGTTAGTGTTAGTGTTAGTGTTAGTGTTAGTGTTAGTGTTAGTGTTAGTGTTAGTGTTAGTGTTAGTGTTAGTATTAGTATTAGTGTTAGTGTTAGTGTTAGTGTTAGTGTTAGTGTTAGTGTTAGTGGTAGTGTTAGTGGTGTTCTTTGTTGGTGTTGGTGTTGGTGTTCTTTGTTGGTGTTCTTTTTTCTTTGTTGGTGTTGGTGTTAGTGTTGGTGTTGGTGTACTTTGTTGGTGTTGGTGTTAGTGTTGGTGTTGGTGTACTTTGTTGGTGTTGGTGTTCTTTGTTGGTGTTGGTGTTAGTGTTGGTGTACTTTGTTGGTGTTGGTGTTCTTTGTTGGTGTTGGTGTTGGTGTTGGTGTACTTTGTTGGTGTTGGTGTTCTTTGTTGGTGTTGGTGTTGGTGTTGGTGTTGGTGTTAGTGATAGTGTTGGTGTTCTTTGTTATTTGTTCTTTGTTAGTGTTGGTGTTGGTGTTCTTTGTTGGTGTTCTTTTTTCTTTGTTGGTGTTGGTGTTGGTGTTGGTGTTGGTGTTGGTGTTGGTGTTGGTGTTGGTGTTGGTGTTGGTGTTGGTGTTGGTGTTCTTTGTTCTTTGTTGGTATTGGTGTTGGTGTTGGTGTTGGTGTTGGTGTTGGTGTTGGTGTTGTTGTTGTTGTTGTTGTTGTTGTTGGTGTTAGTGTTAGTGTTAGTGTTAGTGTTAGTGTTGGTGTTCTTTGTTGGTGTTGTTGTTAGTGTTGGTGTTGGTGTTCTTTGTTGGTGTTCTTTTTTCTTTGTTGGTGTTGGTGTTGGTGTTGGTGTTGGTGTTAGTGTTGGTGTTGGTGTACTTTGTTGGTGTTGGTGTTAGTGTTGGTGTACTTTGTTGGTGTTGGTGTTCTTTGTTGGTGTTGGTGTTGGTGTTAGTGTTGGTGTACTTTGTTGGTGCTGGTGTTCTTTGTTGGTGTTGGTGTTGGTGTTGGTGTTGGTGTTGGTGTTGGTGTTGGTGTTGGTGTTGGTGTTGGTGTTGGTGTTGGTGTTGGTGTTGGTGTTAGTGTTAGTGTTAGTGATAGTGTTGGTGTTCTTTGTTATTTGTTCTTTGTTGGTGTTGGTGTTAGTGTTGGTGTTGGTGTTCTTTGTTCTTTGTTCTTTGTTCTTTGTTCTTTGTTCTTTGTTGGTGTTGGTGTTGGTGTTGGTTTTGGTGTTGGTGTTAGTGTTAGTGTTAGTGTTAGTGTTGGTGTTGGTGTTCT
>NC_141824.1:1153857-1157801 GCF_982586985.1 Callionymus lyra
GTTCGGGGGCAGAAGTGAAAGTATCTGGATGTTCTATGTTAGTCTTTGTTGTTTTTCTTTGATCTTGTTCTTTATCTTTAGACTTAGATTGTGTAATTGTGTTCTTTCTCTCTATTTCTCCTGTTCTTATTTTATTTTGATTTATTTTTGATTTTTTATAAAAAATTGCTGTATGTATTGGCTACTGTAAAAAAAACAATCAATAAAGTTTTACCTTACCTTACCTTAATAATATTATTATTATAGATCTAGAACCTTCTGTCTCTGAAAATATTATCATAATATTATTTCTTAATATTATAATAATATTATTTCTAAATGTCTTAATATTATTATAATATTATTTATTTATTTATTAATAATATATTTTCTCATTGAAGGTCCAACGTTCAAGAGTCTTTGTTCAACATTAAAACACAACAACACAACTTTGTTAAAACTCGTTGAATCTTTTATATTTTATATTATTCTGTCGTTCACACTTTTATACGTTTATATTATTCTGTCGTTCACACTTTTATACTTTATATTATTCTGTCGTTCACACTTTTATACGTTTATATTATTCTGTCGTTCACACTTTTATACGTTTATATTATTCTGTCGTTCACACTTTTATACTTTATATTATTCTGTCGTTCACACTTTTATACGTTTATATTATTCTGTCGTTCACACTTTTATACGTTTATATTATTCTGTCGTTCACACTTTTATATTTTATATTAATAATATATTTTCTCATTGAAGGTCCAACGTTCAAGAGTCTTTGTTCAACATTAAAACACAACAACACAACTTTGTTAAAACTCGTTGAATCTCGGTTCCGTTAACTTAACTTAACTTAACTTAACTTAACTTAACTTAACTTAACTTAACTTAACTTAACTTAACTTAACTTAACTTAACTTATCTTATCTTATCTTAACCTTCTCTCTTTGCATAAAAACGTTGATCCAGCTCATGGTTTGTCTTCAGGACGTGGACCTCCTGGACCTTCATGCCCTGGACTCACCTAAAGGCATCCCGATCCCGTAGCCCTTGGTGTCCAGCAGTCCTCCGATCTGGGTCAGGTTGCAGTTCCTCTGCCTGTAGTACTCGTTCATGGTGGACTCCAGCAGGTAGGCGTAGTTGGAGTTGAGGACTCGAGCGATTCCTTCCTCCGTGCTCTTCACGAACACGCTCGGCTGCTTCGAGTGCATGAAGTTCCACATGCGCTGGTAGGTCTGGTACCTGGAGTTCTTCAGAGCCATGAGAAGCAGAAATGAATGTTCATCCAATGAAACCTTTTGTTGAACAAACCTTAAACAACTGTAGGTGTGAGTCTGAACCTGAACCTGTGTGTGTGTGTGTGTGTGTGTGTACATGTGTGTGTGTGTGTGTACATGTGTTTGTGTGTGTGTGAGTGTGTGTACACGTGTGTGTGTGTGTGTGTGTGTGTGTATGTGTGTGTGTGTGTGTGTGTGTGTGTGTGAACACATGTGTGTGTGTGTACATGTGTGTGTGTGTGTGTGTGTGTGTGTGTGTACATGTGTGTGAGTGTGTCATATTGGTAACTCAGGGGTCAATTACATCAAATACTTTGATAAAAAGCCTACATGGAAGGACGTCATCTGAGCAAGAGGAGGGTTTCATCTTGTTCACTAGTGATGAAATATCACCCAAAGATACAGCAGTGAAGGAGGACCAAGAGGAGGAGAGGGGCTCAGAGACAGTAGGGACAGTAGTAGATTTTCTCTTTGATCACTTTAATTGTGTCAGTAAAACTCTCAACAATCATTGCTGTCAGCTTCACAGAAGACAGACGTGATTTGAGGAGCAGGAGACACAAGAGAATTAATCGTGTCAAACTACACTTTGGGGTTTTTCTTATTTGCTGCTACCAGTTTTATGATGTAATAATAAACACATGTGTGTACATGTGTGTACATGTGTGTACATGTGTGTACATGTGTGTGTGTGAACATGAGATTGTGTGTGTGTACATGTGTGTACATGTGTGTGTGAACATGTGTGTACAAGTGTGTACATGTGTGTACATGTGTGTACGTGTGTGTGTGTGTACATGTGTGTACGTGTGTGTGTGTGAACATGTGTGTACATGTGTGTACTTGTACCTGGAAGAAGGTCATGGTCGACCCTCCATGCATGCTTCCGTACTCTATGGCCGTCTGATCTGCCAGGTCGTCCACGGACTCGATAGGAACCTCCATCCTCTGGACGGTCAGGAAAGCAGCCAAGTTGGCAGTGTAGGAGGAGATGATGATGAGGGTGAAGGCCCACCTGTGGAGGAGCAGGCAGGTGAGCAGGCAGGTGAGCACACACCTGAGAGGAAGTGAACCACGACCCACCAGACTCCGCTGACGCAGCGTGTGGACAGAGCTCGCGGCGCGATGGTGGATCCTTGTTGCATGAAGCCGCCCACAGGGAACCAGAAGCTGTTGCCCAGCGAGTACTGGTTGATGAGCAGGTCGCAGCGCAGGCAGGGGTGAGGGTTGAACCACTCGTAGGGCGTCAGCCTGAGCACAGGTGAGGGACAGCTGTCAGTCATCTGTTCATCACAATCTTATTGATCCTTCAACATGTTGAGTGGCAGGTGTCTGGATGATTGACAGCTGTCAGTCATCTGTTCATCACAATCTTATTGATCCTTCAACATGTTGAGTGGCAGGTGTCTGGATGATTGACAGCTATCAGTCGTCCATCACAAACGTATTGACCCTTCAACATGTTGAGTGACAGGTGTCTGGATGATTGACAGCTGTCAGTCATATAACAGTTCATCACAATCTTATTGATCCTTCAACGTGTTGAGTGACAGGTGTCTGGATGATTGACAGCTGTCAGTCATCTGTTCATCACAATCTTATTGATCCTTCAACGTGTTGAGTGGCAGGTGTCTGGATGATTGACAGCTATCAGTCGTCCATCACAAACGTATTGACCCTTCAACATGTTGAGTGACAGGTGTCTGGATGATTGACAGCTGTCAGTCATCTAACAGTTCATCACAATCTTATTGATCCTTCAACATGTTGAGTGGCAGGTGTCTGGATGATTGACAGCTGTCAGTCATCTAACAGTTCATCACAATCTTACTGATCCTTCAACATGTTGAGTGGCAGGTGTCTGGATGATTGACAGCTGTCAGTCATCTAACAGTGCATCCCATCTTATTGATCCTTCAACATGTTGAGTGGCAGGTGTCTGGATGATTGACAGCTGTCAGTCATCTAACAGTTCATCACAATCTTATTGATCCTTCAACATGTTGAGTGACAGGTGTCTGGATGATTGACAGCTGTCAGTCGTCCATCACAAACTTATTGACCCTTCAACATGTTGAGTGACAGGTGTCTGGATGATTGACAGCTGTCAGTCGTCCATCACAAACTTATTGATCCTTCAACAGGTTGAGTGACAGGTGTTTGAATCATCTGATCACTCTGGATGATTGACAGCTGTCAGTCGTCCATCACAACACTCAGGTCACAGGTAGACAACGTAACTATCGATGAGGAAACATCGAAGATTCATCTTGTCAATAATAAACAAATAAACAATAATAAAGTTTGTTTCATCTTTAAACATGACCTTGTGTTGCTGCTGTTACTGATGTGACCAGCAGGTGGCAGTAGAACTACACACACAAGTGGAGGAACCTGCAGGTGTGTATTTAAAACACCTGAACTCATGTGTGTGTGTGTGTGTGTGTGTGTGTGGGTACATGTGTGTGTGTGTGTACATGTGTGTGTGAGTGTAAGTGTGTGTGTGTACATGTGTGTGTGTGTGTGTGTGTACATGTGTGTATGTATACGTTGTGTGTGTGTGTGTGTATACGAGTGTGTGTGTGTGTATAAATGTGTGTGTGTGTGTATAAATGTGTGTGTGTGTGTGTATACGTGTGTGTGTGTGTGTATAAATGTGTGTGTGTGTGTGTATAT
>NC_141824.1:1157901-1167901 GCF_982586985.1 Callionymus lyra
TATGTTTAAAAGAAACAGTTGATGATGTTTAAAAGAAACAGTTGATGATGTTTTAATGAAACAGTTGATGATGTTTTAATGAAACAGTTGATGATGTTTTAATAAAACAGTTGATGATGTTTTAATGAAACAGTTGATGATGTTTTAATGAAACAGTTGATGATGTTTTAATGAAACAGTTGATGATGTTTTAATGAAACAGTTGATGATGTTTTAATGAAACAGTTGATGAGGTTTTAATGAAACAGTTGATGAGGTTTTAATGAAACAGTTGATGATGATTTAATGAAACAGTTGATGATGTTTTAATGAAACAGTTGATGATGTTTAAAAGAAACAGTTGATGATGTTTTAATGAAACAGTTGATGATGATTTAATGAAACAGTTGATGATGTTTTAATGAAACAGTTGATGATGTTTTAATGAAACAGTTGATTATGTTTTAATGAAACAGTTGATGATGTTTTAATGAAACAGTTGATTATGTTTTAATGAAACAGTTGATGATGTTTTAATGAAACAGTTGATGATGTTTTAATGAAACAGTTGATGAGGTTTTAATGAAACAGTTGATGATGTTTTAATGAAACAGTTGATGAGGTTTTAATGAAACAGTTGATTAGGTTTTAATGAAACAGTTGATGATGATTTAATGAAACAGTTGATGATGTTTTAATGAAACAGTTGATGATGTTTAAAAGAAACAGTTGATGATGTTTTAATGAAACAGTTGATGATGTTTTAATGAAACAGTTGATTATGTTTTAATGAAACAGTTGATGATGTTTTAATGAAACAGTTGATGATGTTTAAAAGAAACAGTTGATGATGTTTAAAAGAAACAGTTGATGATGTTTTAATGAAACAGTTGATGATGTTTTAATGAAACAGTTGATTATGTTTTAATGAAACAGTTGATGATGTTTTAATGAAACAGTTGATGATGTTTTAATGAAACAGTTGATGATGTTTTAATGAAACAGTTGATGATGTTTTAATGAAACAGTTGATGAGGTTTTAATGAAACAGTTGATGAGGTTTAAAAGAAACAGTTGATGATGTTTTAATGAAACAGTTGATGATGTTTAAAAGAAACAGTTGATGATGTTTTAATGAAACAGTTGATGAGGTTTTAATGAAACAGTTGATGAGGTTTTAATGAAACAGTTGATGATGTTTTAATGAAACAGTTGATGATGTTTTAATGAAACAGTTGATGATGTTTAAAAGAAACAGTTGATGATGTTTTAATGAAACAGTTGATGAGGTTTTAATGAAACAGTTGATGAGGTTTTAATGAAACAGTTGATGATGTTTAAAAGAAACAGTTGATGATGTTTTAATGAAACAGTTGATGAGGTTTAAAAGAAACAGTTGATGATGTTTTAATGAAACAGTTGATGATGTTTTAATGAAACAGTTGATGATGTTTTAATGAAACAGTTGATGATGTTTTAATGAAACAGTTGATGATGTTTTAATGAAACAGTTGATGAGGTTTTAATGAAACAGTTGATGAGGTTTTAATGAAACAGTTGATGATGTTTTAATGAAACAGTTGATGATGTTTTAATGAAACAGTTGATGATGTTTTAATGAAACAGTTGATGAGGTTTTAATGAAACAGTTGATGAGGTTTTAATGAAACAGTTGATGATGTTTTAATGAAACAGTTGATGATGTTTTAATGAAACAGTTGATGAGGTTTTAATGAAACAGTTGATGATGTTTTAATGAAACAGTCGATGATGTTTTAATGAAACAGTTGATGATGTTTTAATGAAACAGTTGATTATGTTTTAATGAAACAGTTGATTATGTTTTAATGAAACAGTTGATGATGTTTAAAAGAAACAGTTGATGATTTTTAAAAGAAACAGTTGATGATGTTTTAATGAAACAGTTGATGATGTTTTAATGAAACAGTTGATGATGTTTTAATGAAACAGTTGATTATGTTTTAATGAAACAGTTGATGATGTTTAAAAGAAACAGTTGATGATGTTTAAAAGAAACAGTTGATGATGTTTTAATGAAACAGTTGATGATGTTTTAATGAAACAGTTGATGATGTTTTAATAAAACAGTTGATGATGTTTTAATGAAACAGTTGATGATGTTTTAATGAAACAGTTGATGATGTTTTAATGAAACAGTTGATGATGTTTTAATGAAACAGTTGATGATGTTTTAATGAAACAGTTGATGAGGTTTTAATGAAACAGTTGATGAGGTTTTAATGAAACAGTTGATGATGATTTAATGAAACAGTTGATGATGTTTTAATGAAACAGTTGATGATGTTTAAAAGAAACAGTTGATGATGTTTTAATGAAACAGTTGATGATGTTTTAATGAAACAGTTGATGATGTTTTAATGAAACAGTTGATGATGTTTTAATGAAACAGTTGATGATGTTTTAATGAAACAGTTGATTATGTTTTAATGAAACAGTTGATGATGTTTTAATGAAACAGTTGATGATGTTTTAATGAAACAGTTGATGAGGTTTTAATGAAACAGTTGATGAGGTTTTAATGAAACAGTTGATGAGGTTTTAATGAAACAGTTGATGATGATTTAATGAAACAGTTGATGATGTTTTAATGAAACAGTTGATGATGTTTAAAAGAAACAGTTGATGATGTTTAAAAGAAACAGTTGATGATGTTTTAATGAAACAGTTGATGATGTTTTAATGAAACAGTTGATTATGTTTTAATGAAACAGTTGATGATGTTTTAATGAAACAGTTGATGATGTTTTAATGAAACAGTTGATGATGTTTTAATGAAACAGTTGATGAGGTTTAAAAGAAACAGTTGATGATGTTTTAATGAAACAGTTGATGATGTTTTAATGAAACAGTTGATGAGGTTTTAATGAAACAGTTGATGAGGTTTAAAAGAAACAGTTGATGATGTTTTAATGAAACAGTTGATGATGTTTAAAAGAAACAGTTGATGATGTTTTAATGAAACAGTTGATGAGGTTTTAATGAAACAGTTGATGAGGTTTTAATGAAACAGTTGATGATGTTTTAATGAAACAGTTGATGATGTTTTAATGAAACAGTTGATGATGTTTAAAAGAAACAGTTGATGAGGTTTTAATGAAACAGTTGATGAGGTTTTAATGAAACAGTTGATGAGGTTTTAATGAAACAGTTGATGATGTTTAAAAGAAACAGTTGATGATGTTTTAATGAAACAGTTGATGATGTTTTAATGAAACAGTTGATGATGTTTTAATGAAACAGTTGATGATGTTTTAATGAAACAGTTGATGAGGTTTTAATGAAACAGTTGATGATGTTTTAATGAAACAGTTGATGTTTTAATGAAACAGTTGATGATGTTTTAATGAAACAGTTGATGATGTTTTAATGAAACAGTTGATGATGTTTTAATGAAACAGTTGATGAGGTTTTAATGAAACAGTTGATGATGATTTAATGAAACAGTTGATGATGTTTTAATGAAACAGTTGATGATGTTTAAAAGAAACAGTTGATGATGTTTTAATGAAACAGTTGATGATGTTTTAATGAAACAGTTGATTATGTTTTAATGAAACAGTTGATGATGTTTTAATGAAACAGTTGATGATGTTTAAAAGAAACAGTTGATGATGTTTAAAAGAAACAGTTGATGATGTTTTAATGAAACAGTTGATGATGTTTTAATGAAACAGTTGATTATGTTTTAATGAAACAGTTGATGATGTTTTAATGAAACAGTTGATGATGTTTTAATGAAACAGTTGATGAGGTTTTAATGAAACAGTTGATGAGGTTTAAAAGAAACAGTTGATGATGTTTTAATGAAACAGTTGATGATGTTTAAAAGAAACAGTTGATGATGTTTTAATGAAACAGTTGATGAGGTTTTAATGAAACAGTTGATGAGGTTTTAATGAAACAGTTGATGATGTTTTAATGAAACAGTTGATGATGTTTTAATGAAACAGTTGATGATGTTTAAAAGAAACAGTTGATGAGGTTTTAATGAAACAGTTGATGAGGTTTTAATGAAACAGTTGATGAGGTTTTAATGAAACAGTTGATGATGTTTAAAAGAAACAGTTGATGATGTTTTAATGAAACAGTTGATGATGTTTTAATGAAACAGTTGATGATGTTTTAATGAAACAGTTGATGATGTTTTAATGAAACAGTTGATGAGGTTTTAATGAAACAGTTGATGATGTTTTAATGAAACAGTTGATGATGTTTTAATGAAACAGTTGATGATGTTTTAATGAAACAGTTGATGATGTTTTAATGAAACAGTTGATGATGTTTTAATGAAACAGTTGATGATGTTTTAATGAAACAGTTGATGATGTTTAAAAGAAACAGTTGATGATGTTTTAATGAAACAGTTGATGATGTTTTAATGAAACAGTTGATGATGTTTTAATGAAACAGTTGATGATGTTTTAATGAAACAGTTGATGATGTTTTAATGAAACAGTTGATGAGGTTTTAATGAAACAGTTGATGAGGTTTTAATGAAACAGTTGATGATGTTTTAATGAAACAGTTGATGATGTTTTAATGAAACAGTTGATGAGGTTTTAATGAAACAGTTGATGAGGTTTTAATGAAACAGTTGATGATGTTTTAATGAAACAGTTGATGATGTTTTAATGAAACAGTTGATGATGTTTAAAAGAAACAGTTGATGATGTTTTAATGAAACAGTTGATGAGGTTTTAATGAAACAGTTGATGAGGTTTTAATGAAACAGTTGATGATGTTTAAAAGAAACAGTTGATGATGTTTTAATGAAACAGTTGATGATGTTTAAAAGAAACAGTTGATGATGTTTTAATGAAACAGTTGATGATGTTTTAATGAAACAGTTGATGATGTTTAAAAGAAACAGTTGATGAGGTTTTAATGAAACAGTTGATGATGTTTTAATGAAACAGTTGATGAGGTTTTAATGAAACAGTTGATGATGTTTTAATGAAACAGTTGATGATGATTTAATGAAACAGTTGATGATGTTTAAAAGAAACAGTTGATGATGTTTTAATGAAACAGTTGATGATGTTTTAATGAAACAGTTGATGATGTTTTAATGAAACAGTTGATGATGTTTAAAAGAAACAGTTGATGATGTTTTAATGAAACAGTTGATGATGTTTAAAAGAAACAGTTGATGATGTTTTAATGAAACAGTTGATGAGGTTTTAATGAAACAGTTGATGATGTTTTAATGAAACAGTTGATGATGTTTTAATGAAACAGTTGATGATGTTTTAATGAAACAGTTGATTATGTTTTAATGAAACAGTTGATTATGTTTTAATGAAACAGTTGATGATGTTTAAAAGAAACAGTTGATGATTTTTAAAAGAAACAGTTGATGATGTTTTAATGAAACAGTTGATGATGTTTTAATGAAACAGTTGATGATGTTTTAATGAAACAGTTGATGAGGTTTAAAAGAAACAGTTGATGATGTTTAAAAGAAACAGTTGATGATGTTTAAAAGAAACAGTTGATTATGTTTTAATGAAACAGTTGATGAGGTTTTAATGAAACAGTTGATGAGGTTTAAAAGAAACAGTTGATGAGGTTTTAATCAGAGAGCGCCATCTGGTGGTTTTTGAGAAATAAGACAGTTTATTATGAAACCTCATCATGTGTTTCATCCTCAAAACTTTCCCCAGAATTTCATGCTTTTGAAACAGATGTTTATTAACTTTAATCATTAATGATTCAATGCAGGCTATGAACTGGAATAACTAAGTATTTAGCATTTAATTAAATGACGTATTTCTTACTTCAAAGATTTAATCATTGTTTTATTCTGATTCACTCATTTTATGTTACATCGAATGTATATAACATAAATAATTATTTGAACATTATGAAGGAAAACATTATAAACATAACAAGAGAATGTAATCCATGAAAAAAGATATAAACAGTAATATCAAGATATGAAATATATCATCTCATCTTATCTATAGAATAAAACCATGAACTACTTCATCATCTTCATCAAACTTCTATAGTTTAGAAAAGACAGAATTAAGATGAAACTTCCTCTCGTCGTGAAAACGACTCTCGTGTCTGAGTGCTGTTGCTAGGCAACAGTCAGCTGGTTCCTGCTGCAGGTAGGAAGTGACTCACCTGTCGTCGCTCAGAGAACATCAGCAGATGCACCTTCAGGGTCCGGAGCTGCCTGAGCCGAGGTAACACCTGAGGATGTCAGAAAGGTGAGGGTCGTTGTCTTGTTATTGTGTTTCAGTGACGACAGAACAACATATTTTATCTTCACGATGACACGTGACCTCAGAGTCCTCGTGTGTCCCGCTGCATTGTGGGTCTTGTTAGCTGTAACTGGAGCAGCTCGGCCGGAGGTCCGGGTGTCGTTGTCTTGGTTTCCACTCACATGACTCTGGTCTCAGCTCTTCTGGCGCCGTCACGCTGACCCACTCGTCCCCGGGTTCTGCTGCGCCGTCGCTCGACCTCACGCCCGACTCTGGTCTGGGAACGACACCTGTGAGTGCAAACAACACACCTTTGACCCCACAGACAGGTGAAAGACACGAGGATGGTTCGGATACATGAGCGTTACTTTAGTGAATATATTTGTTTATTTAATGTTCAAATATTTTATTGTGTGATGAGTTCCATCGAAAGAATCTTTATTTTGATGAAAAACATAATTTCAAATAAATACACAGTAAAGAAGAATTGAATCACGTGACCTCGTCTTCATTGAATCACATGACCTCGTCTTCATTGAATCACATGACCTCGTCTTCATTGAATCACATGACCTCGTCTTCATTGAATCATGTGACCTCGTCTTCATTGAATCACATGACCTCGTCTTCATTGAATCACATGACCTCGTCTTCATTGAATCACATGACCTCGTCTTCATTGAATCACATGACCTCGTCTTCATTGAATCATGTGACCTCGTCTTCATTGAATCATGTGACCTCGTCTTCATTGAATCACATGACCTCGTCTTCATTGAATCACATGACCTCGTCTTCATTGAATCACATGACCTCGTCTTCATTGAATCATGTGACCTCGTCTTCATTGAATCACATGACCTCGTCTTCATTGAATCACATGACCTCGTCTTCATTGAATCACGTGACCTCGTCTTCATTGAATCACATGACCTCGTCTTCATTGAATCACATGACCTCGTCTTCATTGAATCACGTGACCTCGTCTTCATTGAATCACATGACCTCGTCTTCATTGAATCACATGACCTCGTCTTCATTGAATCATGTGACCTCGTCTTCATTGAATCACATGACCTCGTCTTCATTGAATCACATGACCTCGTCTTCATTGAATCACATGACCTCGTCTTCATTGAATCACGTGACCTCGTCTTCATTGAATCACATGACCTCGTCTTCATTGAATCACGTGACCTCGTCTTCATTGAATCACATGACCTCGTCTTCATTGAATCACATGACCTCGTCTTCATTGAATCACATGACCTCGTCTTCATTGAATCACATGACCTCGTCTTCATTGAATCATGTGACCTCGTCTTCATTGAATCATGTGACCTCGTCTTCATTGAATCACATGACCTCGTCTTCATTGAATCACATGACCTCGTCTTCATTGAATCATGTGACCTCGTCTTCATTGAATCACGTGACCTCGTCTTCATTGAATCACGTGACCTCGTCTTCATTGAATCACATGACCTCGTCTTCATTGAATCATGTGACCTCGTCTTCATTGAATCACATGACCTCGTCTTCATTGAATCACATGACCTCGTCTTCATTGAATCACGTGACCTTGTCTTCATTGAATCACATGACCTCGTCTTCATTGAATCATGTGACCTCGTCTTCATTGAATCACATGACCTCGTCTTCATTGAATCACATGACCTCGTCTTCATTGAATCACATGACCTCGTCTTCATTGAATCATGTGACCTCGTCTTCATTGAATCACATGACCTCGTCTTCATTGAATCACGTGACCTCGTCTTCATTGAATCACATGACCTCGTCTTCATTGAATCATGTGACCTCGTCTTCATTGAATCACATGACCTCGTCTTCATTGAATCATGTGACCTCGTCTTCATTGAATCACGTGACCTCGTCTTCATTGAATCACATGACCTCGTCTTCATTGAATCACGTGACCTCGTCTTCATTGAATCACATGACCTCGTCTTCATTGAATCACATGACCTCGTCTTCATTGAATCATGTGACCTCGTCTTCATTGAATCACATGACCTCGTCTTCATTGAATCATGTGACCTCGTCTTCATTGAATCACGTGACCTCGTCTTCATTGAATCACGTGACCTCGTCTTCATTGAATCACGTGACCTCGTCTTCATTGAATCACATGACCTCGTCTTCATTGAATCACATGACCTCGTCTTCATTGAATCACATGACCTCGTCTTCATTGAATCACATGACCTCGTCTTCATTGAATCACGTGACCTCGTCTTCATTGAATCACGTGACCTCGTCTTCATTGAATCACATGACCTCGTCTTCATTGAATCACGTGACCTCGTCGTCATTGAATCACATGACCTCGTCTTCATTGAATCACATGACCTCGTCTTCATTGAATCACATGACCTCGTCTTCATTGAATCACATGACCTCGTCTTCATTGAATCACGTGACCTCGTCTTCATTGAATCACGTGACCTCGTCTTCATTGAATCACATGACCTCGTCTTCATTGAATCACGTGACCTCGTCTTCATTGAATCACGTGACCTCGTCTTCATTGAATCACGTGACCTCGTCTTCATTGAATCACGTGACCTCGTCTTCATTGAATCACATGACCTCGTCTTCATTGAATCACATGACCTCGTCTTCATTGAATCACATGACCTCGTCTTCATTGAATCACATGACCTCGTCTTCATTGAATCACATGACCTCGTCTTCATTGAATCACGTGACCTCGTCTTCATTGAATCACGTGACCTCGTCTTCATTGAATCACGTGACCTCGTCTTCATTGAATCACGTGACCTCGTCTTCATTGAATCACGTGACCTCGTCTTCATTGAATCACGTGACCTCGTCTTCATTGAATCACGTGACCTCGTCTTCATTGAATCACGTGACCTCGTCTTCATTGAATCACGTGACCTCGTCTTCATTGAATCATGTGACCTCGTCTTCATTGAATCACGTGACCTCGTCTTCATTGAATCACATGACCTCGTCTTCATTGAATCACGTGACCTCGTCTTCATTGAATCACGTGACCTCGTCTTCATTGAATCACATGACCTCGTCTTCATTGAATCACATGACCTCGTCTTCATTGAATCACATGACCTCGTCTTCATTGAATCACATGACCTCGTCTTCATTGAATCACATGACCTCGTCGTCATTGAATCACGTGACCTCGTCTTCATTGAATCACGTGACCTCGTCTTCATTGAATCACATGACCTCGTCTTCATTGAATCACATGACCTCGTCTTCATTGAATCACATGACCTCGTCTTCATTGAATCACGTGACCTCGTCTTCATTGAATCACGTGACCTCGTCGTCATTGAATCACGTGACCTCGTCTTCATTGAATCACATGACCTCGTCTTCATTGAATCACGTGACCTCGTCTTCATTGAATCACATGACCTCGTCTTCATTGAATCACATGACCTCGTCTTCATTGAATCACATGACCTCGTCTTCATTGAATCACGTGACCTCGTCGTCATTGAATCACATGACCTCGTCTTCATTGAATCACGTGACCTCGTCTTCATTGAATCACATGACCTCGTCTTCATTGAATCACATGACCTCGTCTTCATTGAATCACGTGACCTCGTCTTCATTGAATCACGTGACCTCGTCTTCATTGAATCACATGACCTCGTCGTCATTGAATCACGTGACCTCGTCTTCATTGAATCACATGACCTCGTCTTCATTGAATCACGTGACCTCGTCTTCATTGAATCACATGACCTCGT
>NC_141824.1:1172901-1190401 GCF_982586985.1 Callionymus lyra
CAGACTTCACGTCGACCAGGACCAGTTAATAAAAGAGTTCAACAGACGTCACGTCGACCAGGACTAGTTAATAAAAGAGTTGAACAGACGTCACGTCGACCAGGATTAGTTAATAAAAGAGTTGAACAGACGTCACGTCGACCAGGACTAGTTAATAAAAGAGTTGAACAGACGTCACGTCGACCAGGACTAGTTAATAAAAGAGTTCAACAGACTTCACGTCGACCAGGATTAGTTAATAAAATAGTTCAACAGACTTCACGTCGACCAGGACTAGTTAATAAAAGAGTTCAACAGACTTCACGTCGACCAGGACTAGTTAATAAAAGAGTTCAACAGACGTCACGTCGACCAGGACTAGTTAATAAAAGAGTTCAACAGACTTCACGTCGACCAGGACTAGTTAATAAAAGAGTTCAACAGACGTCACGTCGACCAGGACTAGTTAATAAAAGAGTTCAACAGACGTCACGTCGACCAGGATTAGTTAATAAAAGAGTTCAACAGACGTCACGTCGACCAGGACTAGTTAATAAAAGAGTTCAACAGACTTCACGTCGACCAGGACTAGTTAATAAAAGAGTTCAACAGACTTCACGTCGACCAGGATTAGTTAATAAAAGAGTTCAACAGACGTCACGTCGACCAGGATTAGTTAATAAAAGAGTTCAACAGACTTCACGTCGACCAGGACTAGTTAATAAAAGAGTTCAACAGACTTCACGTCGACCAGGACTAGTTAATAAAAGAGTTCAACAGACGTCACGTCGACCAGGATTAGTTAATAAAAGAGTTGAACAGACTTCACGTCGACCAGGATTAGTTAATAAAAGAGTTCAACAGACTTCACGTCGACCAGGACTAGTTAATAAAAGAGTTCAACAGACTTCACGTCGACCAGGACTAGTTAATAAAAGAGTTGAACAGACTTCACGTCGACCAGGATTAGTTAATAAAAGAGTTGAACAGACGTCACGTCGACCAGGATTAGTTAATAAAAGAGTTCAACAGACTTCACGTCGACCAGGACTAGTTAATAAAAGAGTTGAACAGACTTCACGTCGACCAGGATTAGTTAATAAAAGAGTTGAACAGACGTCACGTCGACCAGGACTAGTTAATAAAAGAGTTCAACAGACTTCACGTCGACCAGGACTAGTTAATAAAAGAGTTCAACAGACGTCACGTCGACCAGGACTAGTTAATAAAAGAGTTGAACAGACGTCACGTCGACCAGGACTAGTTAATAAAAGAGTTGAACAGACGTCACGTCGACCAGGACTAGTTAATAAAATAGTTGAACAGACGTCACGTCGACCAGGACTAGTTAATAAAAGAGTTCAACAGACGTCACGTCGACCAGGACTAGTTAATAAAAGAGTTGAACAGACGTCACGTCGACCAGGACTAGTTAATAAAAGAGTTCAACAGACTTCACGTCGACCAGGATTAGTTAATAAAATAGTTCAACAGACTTCACGTCGACCAGGACTAGTTAATAAAAGAGTTCAACAGACTTCACGTCGACCAGGACTAGTTAATAAAAGAGTTCAACAGACGTCACGTCGACCAGGACTAGTTAATAAAAGAGTTCAACAGACTTCACGTCGACCAGGACTAGTTAATAAAAGAGTTCAACAGACGTCACGTCGACCAGGACTAGTTAATAAAAGAGTTCAACAGACGTCACGTCGACCAGGATTAGTTAATAAAAGAGTTCAACAGACGTCACGTCGACCAGGACTAGTTAATAAAAGAGTTCAACAGACTTCACGTCGACCAGGACTAGTTAATAAAAGAGTTCAACAGACTTCACGTCGACCAGGATTAGTTAATAAAAGAGTTCAACAGACGTCACGTCGACCAGGATTAGTTAATAAAAGAGTTCAACAGACTTCACGTCGACCAGGACTAGTTAATAAAAGAGTTCAACAGACTTCACGTCGACCAGGACTAGTTAATAAAAGAGTTCAACAGACGTCACGTCGACCAGGATTAGTTAATAAAAGAGTTGAACAGACTTCACGTCGACCAGGATTAGTTAATAAAAGAGTTCAACAGACTTCACGTCGACCAGGACTAGTTAATAAAAGAGTTCAACAGACTTCACGTCGACCAGGACTAGTTAATAAAAGAGTTGAACAGACGTCACGTCGACCAGGATTAGTTAATAAAAGAGTTGAACAGACGTCACGTCGACCAGGATTAGTTAATAAAAGAGTTCAACAGACTTCACGTCGACCAGGACTAGTTAATAAAAGAGTTCAACAGACTTCACGTCGACCAGGACTAGTTAATAAAAGAGTTGAACAGACTTCACGTCGACCAGGATTAGTTAATAAAAGAGTTCAACAGACGTCACGTCGACCAGGATTAGTTAATAAAAGAGTTCAACAGACTTCACGTCGACCAGGACTAGTTAATAAAAGAGTTCAACAGACGTCACGTCGACCAGGACTAGTTAATAAAAGAGTTCAACAGACGTCACGTCGACCAGGACTAGTTAATAAAAGAGTTCAACAGACGTCACGTCGACCAGGACTAGTTAATAAAAGAGTTCAACAGACGTCACGTCGACCAGGACTAGTTAATAAAAGAGTTCAACAGACTTCACGTCGACCAGGACTAGTTAATAAAAGAGTTCAACAGACGTCACGTCGACCAGGACTAGTTAATAAAAGAGTTCAACAGACTTCACGTCGACCAGGACTAGTTAATAAAAGAGTTCAACAGACGTCACGTCGACCAGGACTAGTTAATAAAAGAGTTCAACAGACTTCACGTCGACCAGGACTAGTTAATAAAAGAGTTCAACAGACTTCACGTCCTCCAGGAGCAACAAGGAGTTTGAACAGAGAAGAGAATAATGTGTTGCTCTAAGATTCTCCTGAACTGAATTTTAAGGTTATTTTAGTTTTATTTCTTCTACTGTTCCTGATCATTTGTTCCTGAAAGTTCGGACTTGTCTGGAGGGTTTGACGGCAGGAAGTGAGACCTTGAACTTCCTGTCAGGGCTCGTGGTTTGATTACAACCTATTCCTGGTTATTATAAAAGTTTATTATAATGTTAAAGTTCATACTGGATGCGGTTAAATGACGGCAGGATTAGTTTGGGAGAATAAAAACTCGGACAATAAGTGAGAAAATAATTGCCCACATTTAGCCAGTTTCGCCAACTGTAGATACTGAACCGACATCTCTCCGGAACGTTCTGAACGTGGGAACCAAACACACACTTACACACACAAACACACACACACTTGTTAGAAATGGACAGTATTTACTTTCCTGTACAACAAAGATAGAAACTGGTAACATTTGCATCAAATATTCATCAGCAGTCGATCTCAAACATCGAGTCTTGTGTCTTTTCGTCCCAGTCGTGTTGAGGAAGTCAAATGTACGCGACCGTGGTTCGATTCCTGGAAATGTGAGAGTTTGAAACGTAAAAGGTGCAGAAAAAAGGTGAGACATCGTCGCCCGAGCTGAAGTTGTGCCGTCATCACGAGCTCCATGATTGTCGGCGAATAAAAGGAACAATAAATAAGATATAAAATCCGCTCTAACTACTGTTTGCATAAGAACGTTCAGAGGCAGCACATGTTAGAAATACATTCTTGTAGAAACGATCAGGCAGCATCAGGGGCAGCATCAGGTCCAGCATCAGGTCCTAAGTCAGTTCATTCTGGAGGCGATGGCTGCTTCTATTCCTTTGGACGCAAAAGACTTGAGGCTCTTTGTAACTTGAGTCACATCTCTGCTCTTCTGTTGGTTCCTCCCTCGGCCCCGTCCTCCTCCTCGTCCTCCTCCTCCTCATAGTTCTCCTCCTCGGCGTTATCCAGGCTCTTCTTGTGCTCCTTCTGTCGTCCGTCTTCTGTTTTCACCTCATCCTGAAGAATCAAAGACAATCAAGAACGTCACGATCCTGAAACTCTCTTCTTCCTCTTCCTCTTGTTACTCTTCCTCCTCTTCCTCTTGTTACTCTTCCTCCTCTTCCTCTTTTTACTCTTCCTCCTCTTCCTCTTGTTACTCTTCCTCCTCTTCCTCTTGTTACTCTTCCTCTTGTTACTCTTCCTCCTCTTCCTCTTGTTACTCTTCCTCCTCTTCCTCTTGTTACTCTTCCTCCTCTTCCTCTTGTTACTCTTCCTCATCTTCCTCTTCCTCCTCTTCCTCTTGTTACTCTTCCTCCTCTTCCTCTTTTTACTCTTCCTCCTCTTCCTCTTGTTACTCTTCCTCCTCTTCCTCTTGTTACTCTTCCTCCTCTTCCTCTTGTTACTCTTCCTCTTGTTACTCTTCCTCCTCTTCCTCGTCTTCCTCTTCTTCTTCCTCATCCTCTTCCTTGTCTTCCCCATCCTCTTCTTCCTCTTTCTCATCCTCCTCTTCTTTGTCTTCCTCTTCACCCTCCTCTTCTTCCTCTTCCTCCTCCTCCTCCTCCTCCTCCTCCTCCTCTTCTTCCTCCTCCTCCTCTTCCTCCTCCTCCTCCTCTAGTAACTCAACCTTCAAGCTCACACATGTCCTTCATCTCTCCACGTGTTGTTATCAAGTCCAGCTTCTCTAACTTCACTCATTTCTACTGTCATCGATCTTTAATCACTTCCACCTTCTCTTCCTCCTCATCTCCTGAAGGGGGCGCAATGGTACGATAGTGGGGATGACATGAGTTTAGAGAAATAAAATAATTGAAGTATATTAAATACATGTTTTGTTGAAGGTGTCAAAGTCATTTTCATGTCCCTAGAGGGCGCTACAGTGACATCAGTACATTAAACATTTCATTAAAGTGCTTTATTTATATTATAATCATTTAGAATCATTGAATTCAATCATTTCTGTAATAAAAAGTGAAATAAGAACATCGTGGCCTCGACTCAGAACCTGTCGGTGAACCAGTGGCTTCACCTTAAAGTCATTGCATTGAGTTTGTTATTGATAAGACGTGACAATATTATCAAAGAAGTTCTTCTCAGGATTTGTGCTCGAAAAAGTGTTGAATCAAAGTAAAAGTTTTAAATGAATTATATTTGCATCAAAGTTAACGAATTAACAACGAAAGAAGAAACGTTTCATGAAGTAAATAATATGAATAAAATGTATAAACAGTGTTTGATCAACATTTAAACAATAGTTTCTCAGATACTCAACAACACTTTCGTAAGCTTTAAGAAAAGAGTGAAAAACTTTGACCTGTTCGATGTTCTCCTCATTGTACGGATCTTCTTCTTCTGCATCTTCTTCTTTCTTTCCTCCGGCGGCCACGTCGTCCTGAACCTTCACGACGTCAAAGACACAGAAACACACGTCGTCATGCGTTTATTCATCACGACCTTCATGGACGCCTCCTGGTCGTCATCCAAACACTCGTGACATGGATCTGTTTACGCCGTCGTGTCGACACCAACCTCGTCTTCGTTCTCCTCCTGGTACTGGTCGTCCATGTTGTCCTCCTGCTGGTCAGGGTTTCCAGCCATCTGGGCAGAACTTCAGTCAAACACCTCCAGGATCCTGGCCCGGCCCTGAACTCACCACCAGTTCCTCCTCCACCGCCGGCTGCCTGGCCTGTGACTCCACGTGCGCCGCCGGCTCCTCCTCGTCCTCCACGACCTCGTCCTCCTCTTCGCCGGCTCGCTGGTTGGGCGGCTCGTCCTCGGCCTCCTCGAACTCGTCCTCCCCCTGGTTGTTGGGGTCGTCCTCGGGGTCCAGTTCTTCGGCGCCCTGGAGTTTGAACGAGTCAAGAGAGGAAGTAAATGTTAAACTAGTATTTATTGTTTTTCTTTTGTTTTGATAACAATCATTGAATTCAACATCCAACAAAAATGAATAAAACATTTAAATGACTCAAGTTAAATAAATAATTCAATTGAGCCACTCGCCAGTCACATGATCATCTGAGAGTCACATGATCGTCTGAGAGTCACATGATCAGCTGAGAGTCACATGATCAGCTGAGAGTCACATGATCAGCTGAGAGTCACATGATCAGCTGAGAGTCACATGATCAGCTGAGAGTCACATGATCAGCTGAGAGTCACATGATCGTCTGAGAGTCACATGATCAGCTGAGAGTCACATGATCAGCTGAGAGTCACATGATCGTCTGAGAGTCACATGATCATCTGAGAGTCACATGATCATCTGAGAGTCACATGATCATCTGAGAGTCACATGATCGTCTGAGAGTCACATGATCGTCTGAGAGTCACATGATCGTCTGAGAGTCACATGATCATCTGAGAGTCACATGATCGTCTGAGAGTCACATGATCGTCTGAGAGTCACATGATCAGCTGAGAGTCACATGATCAGCTGAGAGTCACATGATCGTCTGAGAGTCACATGATCATCTGAGAGTCACATGATCATCTGAGAGTCACATGATCGTCTGAGAGTCACATGATCGTCTGAGAGTCACATGATCATCTGAGAGTCACATGATCATCTGAGAGTCACATGATCGTCTGAGAGTCACATGATCGTCTGAGAGTCACATGATCATCTGAGAGTCACATGATCATCTGAGAGTCACATGATCGTCTGAGAGTCACATGATCATCTGAGAGTCACATGATCATCTGAGAGTCACATGATCGTCTGAGAGTCACATGATCATCTGTGAGTCACATGATCGTCTGAGAGTCACATGATCGTCTGAGAGTCACATGATCAGCTGAGAGTCACATGATCAGCTGAGAGTCACATGATCAGCTGAGAGTCACATGATCAGCTGAGAGTCACATGATCAGCTGAGAGTCACATGATCGTCTGAGAGTCACATGATCAGCTGAGAGTCACATGATCAGCTGAGAGTCACATGATCGTCTGAGAGTCACATGATCATCTGAGAGTCACATGATCATCTGAGAGTCACATGATCATCTGAGAGTCACATGATCGTCTGAGAGTCACATGATCGTCTGAGAGTCACATGATCGTCTGAGAGTCACATGATCATCTGAGAGTCACATGATCATCTGAGAGTCACATGATCGTCTGAGAGTCACATGATCAGCTGAGAGTCACATGATCAGCTGAGAGTCACATGATCGTCTGAGAGTCACATGATCATCTGAGAGTCACATGATCATCTGAGAGTCACATGATCGTCTGAGAGTCACATGATCGTCTGAGAGTCACATGATCATCTGAGAGTCACATGATCATCTGAGAGTCACATGATCGTCTGAGAGTCACATGATCATCTGTGAGTCACATGATCGTCTGAGAGTCACATGATCGTCTGAGAGTCACATGATCATCTGAGAGTCACATGATCGTCTGAGAGTCACATGATCGTCTGTGAGTCACATGATCATCTGAGAGTCACATGATCGCTGAGAGTCACATGATCATCTGAGAGTCACATGATCATCTGAGAGTCACATGATCGTCTGAGAGTCACATGATCGTCTGAGAGTCACATGATCGTCTGAGAGTCACATGATCATCTGAGAGTCACATGATCATCTGAGAGTCACATGATCATCTGAGAGTCACATGATCGCTGAGAGTCACATGATCGTCTGAGAGTCACATGATCGTCTGAGAGTCACATGATCGTCTGAGAGTCACATGATCGTCTGAGAGTCACATGATCGTCTGAGAGTCACATGATCATCAGAGAGTCACATGATCGTCTGAGAGTCACATGATCATCTGAGAGTCACATGATCATCTGAGAGTCACATGATCAGCTGAGAGTCACATGATCGTCTGAGAGTCACATGATCGTCTGAGAGTCACATGATCATCTGAGAGTCACATGATCGTCTGAGAGTCACATGATCGTCTGAGAGTCACATGATCGTCTGAGAGTCACATGATCGTCTGAGAGTCACATGATCATCTGAGAGTCACATGATCATCTGAGAGTCACATGATCAGCTGAGAGTCACATGATCGTCGGAGTCACATGATCGTCTGAGAGTCACATGATCGTTGAGAGTCACATGATCGTCTGAGAGTCACATGATCGTCTGAGAGTCACATGATCGTCTGAGAGTCACATGATCGTCTGAGAGTCACATGATCGTCTGAGAGTCACATGATCGTCTGAGTCACATGATCGTCTGAGAGTCACATGATCGTCTGAGAGTCACATGATCGTCTGAGAGTCACATGATCATCAGAGAGTCACATGATCGTCTGAGAGTCACATGATCGTCTGAGAGTCACATGATCGCTGAGAGTCACATGATCGTCTGAGAGTCACATGATCGTCTGAGTCACATGATCGTCTGAGTCACATGATCGCTGAGACTCACATGACCGTCTGAGAGTCACATGATCGTCAGAGAGTCACATGATCGTCTGAGAGTCACATGATCGTCAGAGAGTCACATGATCGCTGAGAGTCACATGATCGTCTGAGAGTCACATGATCGTCTGTGAGTCACATGATCGTCTGAGAGTCACATGATCGATGGCTGGAGAAGGTTCACCTGACGTGTAAGTACTAGTTAGTTAAGTTATTATGGCTGGAGAAGGTTCACCTGACGTGTAAGTACTAGTTAGTTAAGTTATCATGGCTGGAGAAGGTTCACCTGACGTGTAAGTACTAGTTAGTTAAGTTATTATGGCTGGAGAAGGTTCACCTGACGTGTAAGTACTAGTTAGTTCAGTTATCATGGCTGGAGAAGGTTCACCTGATGTGTAAGTACTAGTTAGTTAAGTTATCATGGCTGGAGAAGGTTCACCTGATGTGTAATTACTAGTTAGTTAAGTTATCATGGCTGGAGAAGGTTCACCTGACGTGTAAGTACTAGTTAGTTTAGTTATCATGGCTGGAGAAGGTTCACCTGACGTGTAAGTACTAGTTAGTTCAGTTATCATGGCTGGAGAAGGTTCACCTGACGTGTAAGTACTAGTTAGTTAAGTTATCATGGCTGGAGAAGGTTCACCTGACGTGTAAGTACTAGTTAGTTCAGTTATCATGGCTGGAGAAGGTTCACCTGACGTGTAAGTACTAGTTAGTTAAGTTATCATGGCTGGAGAAGGTTCACCTGACGTGTAAGTACTAGTTAGTTAAGTTATTATGGCTGGAGAAGGTTCACCTGACGTGTAAGTACTAGTTAGTTCAGTTATCATGGCTGGAGAAGGTTCACCTGACGTGTAAGTACTAGTTAGTTCAGTTATCATGGCTGGAGAAGGTTCACCTGATGTGTAAGTACTAGTTAGTTAAGTTATCATGGCTGGAGAAGGTTCACCTGATGTGTAATTACTAGTTAGTTAAGTTATCATGGCTGGAGAAGGTTCACCTGACGTGTAAGTACTAGTTAGTTAAGTTATCATGGCTGGAGAAGGTTCACCTGATGTGTAAGTACTAGTTAGTTCAGTTATCATGGCTGGAGAAGGTTCACCTGACGTGTAAGTACTAGTTAGTTAAGTTATCATGGCTGGAGAAGGTTCACCTGACGTGTAAGTACTAGTTAGTTCAGTTATCATGGCTGGAGAAGGTTCACCTGACGTGTAAGTACTAGTTAGTTAAGTTATCATGGCTGGAGAAGGTTCACCTGACGTGTAAGTACTAGTTAGTTAAGTTATCATGGCTGGAGAAGGTTCACCTGACGTGGAAGTACTAGTTAGTTAAGTTATCATGGCTGGAGAAGGTTCACCTGACGTGTAAGTACTAGTTAGTTCAGTTATCATGGCTGGAGAAGGTTCACCTGACGTGTAAGTACTAGTTAGTTCAGTTATCATGGCTGGAGAAGGTTCACCTGATGTGTAAGTACTAGTTAGTTAAGTTATCATGGCTGGAGAAGGTTCACCTGATGTGTAAGTACTAGTTAGTTAAGTTATCATGGCTGGAGAAGGTTCACCTGACGTGTAAGTACTAGTTAGTTCAGTTATCATGGCTAGAGAAGGTTCACCTGATGTGTAAGTACTAGTTAGTTAAGTTATCATGGCTGGAGAAGGTTCACCTGATGTGTAAGTACTAGTTAGTTAAGTTATCATGGCTGGAGAAGGTTCACCTGACGTGTAAGTACTAGTTAGTTTAGTTATCATGGCTGGAGAAGGTTCACCTGACGTGTAAGTACTAGTTAGTTAAGTTATCATGGCTGGAGAAGGTTCACCTGATGTGTAAGTACTAGTTAGTTAAGTTATCATGGCTGGAGAAGGTTCACCTGACGTGTAAGTACTAGTTAGTTTAGTTATCATGGCTGGAGAAGGTTCACCTGACGTGTAAGTACTAGTTAGTTCAGTTATCATGGCTGGAGAAGGTTCACCTGACGTGTAAGTACTAGTTAGTTTAGTTATCATGGCTGGAGAAGGTTCACCTGATGTGTAAGTACTAGTTAGTTAAGTTATCATGGCTGGAGAAGGTTCACCTGACGTGTAAGTACTAGTTAGTTTAGTTATCATGGCTGGAGAAGGTTCACCTGACGTGTAAGTACTAGTTAGTTTAGTTATCATGGCTGGAGAAGGTTCACCTGATGTGCTGGAACTCTGTGGTCGACTTCCTGCTTCACTTCGTCAGGCAGCAGATGCACGTCAGCTTCTGTTGACAAACAATTATTGAAACTTTATTTTATGACATAAATCAAACTCACCTTCGTCGTCGTTGGTTTGGTGCTCGTGTCCTTGGACGACATCGTTGTCCATGTTCTCGTACTCCGACCTCCTCCTGTCGACACACGTCAACTGTTCATTATCTGACACATTTGAAATGATAACATGTTCTAAAGTCATTTGTTGTCTTTTAAATCAACTCTAAAAAGTAGTGACACCAGACATGACTAACAGAGCACAGAGCTACGAGTCTGTGTTATGATCTCAAAGTTGGATCCACTAGATCCGAACACGTATCAAAAATATAACATTTTTATAATTCAATTACAAAAAAAAAACATCTCAATATAGAAATAATTCAATTCCGGTAAAATTATTAAAACACTTTCAATATCGAACGTTAAATTCCTTCAATATTCTGCTGCCACTAACTTCACGTCTCACCTCTGCTGCTCCTCCTTCAGGAGGTGCTCTCGTCTGTCCAGCTCTCTGTTGTGCTGCTGCTCCTTCTCCTGCTCCTCTCGCAGACGCTGTTCTCTCTCCTTCAGAACCTTCTCCTTCTGGGCCTGCAGGGCGTCCTGGCGCATGCGGATGATCCTGCGCTCCTCAGCGCGCTGAGCCTCCAGACGCTGCTGGTCCTGCTGCTGCTCGTAGGCCGACTTCAGGCGCTCGTTCCTGGGCTGGACCTCCTGCTGCTGCTCGTAGTTGGACTTCAGGCGCTCGTTCCTGGGCTGGACCTCCTGCTGCTGCTCGTAGTTGGACTTCAGGCGCTCGTTCCTGGGCTGGACCTCCTGCTGCTGCTCGTAGTTGGACTTCAGGCGCTCGCTCCTGGGCTGGACCTCCTGCTGCTGCTCGTAGGCCGACTTCAGGCGCTCGCTCCTGGGCTGGACCTCCTGCTGCTGCTCGTAGTTGGACTTCAGGCGCTCGCTCCTGGGCTGGACCTCCTGCTGCTGCTCCGCGTTGAAGCTCTTTTGACGACAACGGTTTCAGTTTTGTTGTATTTTCACTCAAACAGTCTCTGACCTGGTGTCTCTGGAGATCCAAGGCGTTCTCGTCCGGCTGCTCTTCCTGCTGCTCCTCCTCGTCCTGCTCGTCGGGTCTCTGGTCCGGGTCCTCCTCCAGCTTCTGAGGCTGACCTGCTTGTGCCATCTCCTCCTCGGCCAGCTCCCTCCTCCTCTCCGCCTCGCCCTCGCCGTCCTCCTTCACCGGCGCCTGCTGCGCCGCCGTCGGATGAAGCTCCACTTCAGGGACCTGGTCTTCTGTCCTCTGCTGCACCTGGAACATCTGTCAATGAAGGTTCTGAAGAGAGTCAGCAGGACCTACCGTGGAATGACTGTCTGGCTCCTTGTGAGGAGCTTCAACTCGCTCGTCCCTCGAACCTTTGTGGAACTCAACAGGTTTTAGTTCCTGTTTCATACTTTGGTTCTTTTCTCGATCCTCCTGCAGTTGTTTGAACTCTTTGACTTGAGCCTGGAATGACAGGATTATTATTATATTATTATTATAATATTATTATTGTTATATTATTGACGGTCAAAGGTCCAACAGCACACACGCTTGGAAAAGATAGAAATAACTTTTTGTGGTAAAAAAGTCACATGACTTGAAGAATAAAATAGTGAGATGTTCTAATGCGTGTTTATTTGTTGTGACCTTGAGTGTCCCTTAAACATATTGATTCTAGTCAATCATCAAACTTCCCACCTGAGCAACAACCAGCGCACTCTTGTGGTCTTCAAGTGTCAGTGCAAGTTGTTCATGAGTGACCTTGAGCTCCTGATGTTTGACCTGGAAATACATGACATGAGTTTATTTGAACATTGGTTTGAATCCTTCAGTGAAAGTGTCACCTGAGCGTCCTGGAGCTGGACGTGAATCTCATGGTGAGCTTTTCTCAGGTGTTTGTTTTCTTCCCTCAGGTTCACAACTGTGTCTGAAAGAAACGTCATTAATTATTATTATTATTACAACTTTATTAACAACTTGTTATTATTATTATTACAACTTTATTAATAACTTGTTATTATTATTACAACATTATTAACAAATTATTATGATTATTATTATTACAACTTTATTAACAAATTATTATGATTATTACAACTTATTATTATTATTATTACAACTTTATTAACAACTTATTATTATTATTACAACTTTATTAACAACTTGTTATTATTATTATTACAACTTTATTAACAACTTATTATTATTATTACAACTTTATTAACAACTTATTATTATTATTATTACAACTTTATTAACAACTTATTATTATTATTATTATTACAACTTTTAACAATTTCATGCGACGCCAGCACTTTATTTAAAGAAAGATGTGAACAATTTATATTGATTTGACTTTTTGAATTTCATTTTATTCAACTGGAATGCAAATGAAATTAGATTTTACTTTGTTTGTCTTTCATTGCTTGTTTAAATATATTTTTTTAATTAAGCAATAAATTAAATAAATATATTTATTTAATTAAGCAATAAATTAAATAAATATATTTATTCACTAAATAAAAACAAGAGAAATGTGCGCACCTTCACGCGCGCACACCTTCACACGCAAACACCTTCACACACACCTTCACGCGCGCACACCTTCACGCGCGCACACCTTCACGCGCGCACACCTTCACGCGCGCACACCTTCACGCGCGCACACCTTCACACGCGCACACACCTTCACACACGCGCACACACCTTCACACACGCGCACACACCTTCACACACACGCACACCTTCACACACACGCACACCTTCACGCGCGCACACCTTCTCACACTCACACTCACACTCACACTCACACACACACACCTTCACACACACACACACACCTTCACACACACACAAACACACACACACACACACCTTCACACACACACACACACCTTCACACACCTTCACACACACACCTTCACGCGCGCACACACCTTCACGCGCGCACACACCTTCACGCGCGCACACACCTTCACGCGCGCACACACCTTCACGCACGCACACACCTTCACGCACGCACACACCTTCACACACGCACACACCTTCAGACACACACACACACCTTCACACACACACACACACCTTCACACACACCTTCACACACACACCTTCACACGCACACACCTTCACACGCGCACACCTTCACACACGCGCACACCTTCACACACGCGCACACCTTCACACACGCGCACACCTTCACACACGCGCACACCTTTACACGCACACACACCTTCACACACACACACACACACCTTCACACGCACACACACCTTCACACACGCACACCTTCACACGCGCACACCTTCACACGCACACACCTTCACGCGCACACCTTCACGCGCACACCTTCACGCGCACACCTTCACGCGCACACCTTCACGCGCACACCGTCACGCGCACACCGTCACGCGCACACCTTCACACGCACACCTTCACACACACACACACCTTCACACACATACACCTTCACACGCACACACGCACACCTTCACACACATGCACAACTTCACACACACGCACACCTTCACGCGCGCACACACCTTCACACGCAAACACCTTCACACGCAAACACCTTCACACACACGCACACCTTCACGCGCGCACACCTTCACGCGCGCACACCTTCACGCGCGCACACCTTCACGCGCGCACACCTTCACGCGCGCACACCTTCACGCGCGCACACCTTCACGCGCGCACACCTTCACGCGCGCACACCTTCACACACGCGCACACACCTTCACACACGCGCACACACCTTCACACACACGCACACCTTCACACACACGCACACCTTCACGCGCGCACACCTTCTCACACTCACACTCACACTCACACACACACACACACCTTCACACACCTTCACACACACACACACACACACACACACCTTCACACACACACAAACACACACACACACACACCTTCACGCGCGCACACACCTTCACGCGCGCACACACCTTCACGCGCGCACACACCTTCACGCGCGCACACACCTTCACGCGCGCACACACCTTCACACACACGCACACACCTTCACACACACACACACACCTTCACACACACACCTTCACACGCACACACCTTCACACGCGCACACCTTCACACGCGCACACCTTCACACGCGCACACCTTCACACGCGCACACCTTCACACGCGCACACCTTCACACACGCGCACACCTTCACACACGCGCACACCTTCACACACGCGCACACCTTTACACGCACACACACCTTCACACACACACCTTCACACGCGCACACCTTCACACGCGCACACCTTCACACGCGCACACCTTCACACGCACACCTTCACGCGCACACCTTCACGCGCACACCTTCACGCGCACACCTTCACGCGCACACCTTCACGCGCACACCTTCACGCGCACACCGTCACGCGCACACCTTCACGCGCACACCTTCACACGCACACCTTCACACACACACACACCTTCACACACACACACCTTCACACGCACACACGCACACCTTCACACACATGCACAACTTCACACACACGCACACCTTCACGCGCGCACACCTTCACACACACACACACCTTCACACGCAAACACCTTCACACACACGCACACCTTCACGCGCGCACACCTTCACGCGCGCACACCTTCACGCGCGCACACCTTCACGCGCGCACACCTTCACGCGCGCACACCTTCACACACGCGCACACACCTTCACACACGCGCACACACCTTCACACACACGCACACACCTTCACACACACGCACACCTTCACGCGCGCACACCTTCTCACACTCACACTCACACTCTCACACACACACACACACCTTCACACACCTTCACACACACACACACACACACACACACACACACACACACACCTTCACACACACACAAACACACACACACACACACCTTCACACACACACCTTCACACACCTTCACGCGCGCACACACCTTCACGCGCGCACACACCTTCACGCGCGCACACACCTTCACGCGCGCACACACCTTCACGCGCGCACACACCTTCACGCGCGCACACACCTTCACGCGCGCACACACCTTCACACACACGCACACACCTTCACACACACACACACCTTCACACGCGCACCTTCACACGCGCACACCTTCACGCGCACACCTTCACGCACACACCTTCACGCGCACACCTTCACGCGCACATCTTCACGCGCACACCTTCACGCGCACACCGTCACGCGCACACCTTCACACACACACACACCTTCACACACACACACCTTCACACGCACACACATGCACAACTTCACACACACGCACACCTTCACGCGCGCACACCTTCACACACACACACACCTTCACACACACACACACCTTCACACGCAAACACCTTCACGCGCGCACACCTTCACGCGCGCACACCTTCACGCGCGCACACCTTCACGCGCGCACACCTTCACGCGCGCACACCTTCACGCGCGCACACCTTCACGCGCGCACACCTTCACGCGCGCACACCTTCACGCGCACACACACACACCTTCGCACACCTTCACACACCTTCACACACCTTCACACACACCTTCACACACACCTTCACACACACGCACACACCTTCACACACACACACCTTCACACGCACACACATGCACACCTTCACGCGCGCACACCTACACACACACACACACACACACACACACACACACACACACACCTTCACGCGCGCGCGCGCACACACACTCCTTCACACACCTTCACACACACACCTTCACGCGCACACACCTTCACGCGCACACACCTTCACGCGCGCACACCTTCACGCGCGCACACCTTCACGCGCGCACACCTTCACGCGCGCACACCTTCACGCGCGCACACACCTTCACGCGCGCACACACCTTCACGCGCGCACACACCTTCACGCGCGCACACCTTCTCACACACAAACACACACACACACACACGCACACACACACACACACCTTCACACACACGCACACCTTCACACACACCTTCACACACACGCACACCTTCACACACACGCACACCTTCACACACACACACGCACGCACGCGCACACCTTCACACACACACACACCTTCACACACACGCACACCTTCACACACACACACACACACCTTCACACACACGCACACCTTCACACACACGCACACCTTCACACACACGCACACCTTCACACGCGCACACCTTCACACACGCACACCTTCACACACGCACACCTTCACACGCACACCTTCACACACACGCACACCTTCACACACACGCACACCTTCACACGCACGCACACCTTCACACGCACGCACACCTTCACACGCACGCACACACTCACACGCACACACACCTTCACAAACACACACACCTTCACACGCGCACACCTTCACACACGCACACACGCACACCTTCACACACACACCTTCACACACACGCACACCTTCTCTCACACACCTTCACGCGCGCACACACCTTCACGCGGGCACACACCTTCACGCGGGCACACACCTTCACACACACGCACACCTTCACGCGCGCACACCTTCACGCGCGCACACCTTCACGCGCGCACACCTTCTCACACACACACACACACACACACACCTTCGCACACACCTTCACGCGCGCGCGCACACACATTCACGCGCGCGCGCACACACATTCACGCGCGCGCGCACACACATTCACGCGCGCGCGCACACACATTCACGCGCGCGCGCACACACCTTCACACACACACACACACACACCTTCACACACACACACCTTCACACACACACACACGCGCACACCTTCACACACGCGCACACCTCCACACGCACACCTTCACACACCTTCACACACCTTCACCTTCTCACACACACACACACACACACACACACACCTTCGCACACACCTTCACGCGCGCACAGACATTCACGCGCGCGCGCACACACACCTTCACACACACACACACACCTTCACACACACACACACGCGCACACCTTCACACTCGGCACACCTTC
>NC_141824.1:1195401-1217901 GCF_982586985.1 Callionymus lyra
CACAATTACATATGTATACATTTACATGGTTGGTGTGTGTAAATGTGTAAAAATGTTTATGTGTGTGTACATGTGTAGATGTGTATATGTTTGTGTGTCTACAGAAGTGTGTACCTAGCCACAGAAGTGTACCTGGCCACAGAAGTGTGTACCTGGAGACAGAAGTGTGTACCTGGAGACAGAAGTGTGTACCTGGACACAGAAGTGTGTACCTGGAGACAGAAGTGTGTACCTGGACACAGAAGTGTGTACCTGGAGACAGAAGTGTGTACCTGGCCACAGAAGTGTGTACCTGGAGACAGAAGTGTGTACCTGGACACAGAAGTGTGTACCTGGAGACAGAAGTGTGTACCTGGACACAGAAGTGTGTACCTGACCATATAAGTGTGTACCTGACCATAGAAGTGTGTACCTGGACATAGAAGTGTGTACCTGGACACAGTAGTGTGTACCTGGACACAGAAGTGTGTACCTGACCATATAAGTGTGTACCTGACCATAGAAGTGTGTACCTGGACATAGAAGTGTGTACCTGGACACAGTAGTGTGTACCTGGACACAGAAGTGTGTACCTGGACATAGAAGTGTGTACCTGGACATATAAGTGTGTACCTGACCATAGAAGTGTGTACCTGACCATAGAAGTGTGTACCTGACCATAGAAGTGTGTATCTGAACATAGAAGTGTGTACCTGGACACCGGAGTGTGTACCTGGACACAGAAGTGTGTATCTGGACACAGGAGTGTGTATCTGGACACAGGAGTGTGTATCTGGACACAGGAGTGTGTACCTGCAGACAGAAGTGTGTACCTGGACACAGGAGTGTGTACCTGGAGACAGAAGTGTGTACCTGGACACAGGAGTGTGTATCTGGACACAGGAGTGTGTACCTGGCCACGGGAGTGTGTATCTGGACACAGGAGTGTGTACCTGGACACAGAAGTGTGTATCTGGACACAGGAGTGTGTATCTGCAGACAGAAGTGTGTACCTGGACACAGGAGTGTGTATCTGAACACAGGAGTGTGTATCTGAACACAGGAGTGTGTACCTGACCATAGAAGTGTGTATCTGGACACAGGAGTGTGTACCTGGACACAGAAGTGTGTATCTGGACACAGGAGTGTGTATCTGGACACAGGAGTGTGTATCTGCAGACAGAAGTGTGTAACTGGACACAGGAGTGTGTACCTGGAGACAGAAGTGTGTACCTGGACACAGGAGTGTGTATCTGAACACAGGAGTGTGTACCTGACCATAGAAGTGTGTACCTGGACACAAAAGTGTGTACCTGACCATAGAAGTGTGTACCTGGCCACAGAAGTGTGTACCTGGAGACAGAAGTGTGTACCTGGAGACAGAAGTGTGTATCTGAACACAGGAGTGTGTATCTGACCATAGAAGTGTGTACCTGGCCACAGAAGTGTGTACCTGGAGACAGAAGTGTGTACCTGGACACAAAAGTGTGTATCTGACCATAGAAGTGTGTACCTGGCCACAGAAGTGTGTACCTGGAGACAGAAGTGTGTACCTGGACACAAAAGTGTGTATCTGAACACAGGAGTGTGTATCTGACCATAGAAGTGTGTACCTGGCCACAGAAGTGTGTACCTGGAGACAGAAGTGTGTACCTGGACACAAAAGTGTGTATCTGACCATAGAAGTGTGTACCTGGTCACAGAAGTGTGTACCTGGAGACAGAAGTGTGTAGCTGGAGACAGAAGTGTGTACCTTGCAGTTGTGCGGACAGGGACTCCTGGTGCTGCTGGTACTTCAAGGCTGTGCTCTCGGTCCTCTTGAGCTGCTGGTGCATCTCGTAGGACATCAAGCCTCCATACAAGAGTCCACACACCAGCGTGAGCAGCAGCAGACTCTGGAAGATCCTGCGCTGTCTCCTCGAAAACACTCCGTTCCCCATGATGTCTCTGGACCTTCGAACTTCTCCTCAGCGGAACTTTTGCTCCACTTTATGCTCCAGACTCTGCATTATTTCCTCAACTTTCTTCTTCTCGCTTCTCAACTTATCGACGCTCGACGTCAACTTGTTGTTTCCTCGAGAGAAAGTTTTCCAAAGCAGGTCTGGAGGAGCTTCGAGCGTCAGAGCCGTGATTGAGTCCCAGAAGATGAAGGAGAAGAAGAAGAAGAAGAAGAAGCGACACCTTTAACTTCAGATACGTGTCAACAGAACCGCTGCCATTCTGCTGCACCTCGACAGGAAGTCCCGCCCCCACTGACGACACCCCGCCCCTCTGCCCGCTCACTCGTCATCACACACGTCAATCAAAGTCAAGCACAGGAGGACGTGTCAACTGGGCTGTTCTAAAAGCTTGATTATATATAATAATAATAATATAAACATCAATAATAATAATAATAATAATATAAACATTAATAATAATAATAGTAATATAATCATAATAATAGTAATAATAATATTAACATCAATAATAATAGTAATAACAATAATAATGATAATGATGATAATAATAATAATGATAATAAAAGAATAATAATAGTAATTATGATATTAATATAATAATTATGATAATAATAATATAATAATTAGAATGACAATAATAATGATTTAAACAGTAACAATAAAACAAATGCATCTTTCTGCCTCTTGTAAATGATCTAATATTCAACACCATCATCAGACATACGTGGCTCATAGTTACACAATTATCTTTAAAACAACTGAACAACTGAACTCTCCCTTCAATCCCACAGTTTTGTCATAAACAGAATCAATTAATTAGAGATTAAACGAGTTAATACTGTCTCGACTGAAATCAACACTTTAACTGGAACAACTGACACCTAAGAATAAAGTGTATTCAGAGTCTGTGCGAGAAAACAAGGTTTATTACAAACAAACATGAAACAATATCACTTTATTTAAATAACATATGAATCAAAAACACTGTTATTGTATAAAACATCTCTGAGTTTTGATGAAATAAAAGAAATGTTGATTTAGACCAAAAGAAAGAACATCAGCTTAAAAAAGTAAACAATTGAGGTAGAAAAGTTTATTTTACTGTTTATCACAGAAACTTGGAAATAAATGTTTAACATTTAGTCTCAAAGTCAAGAAGTATTTTTACTGTAAACATCGCAGTTCATGTCACGACATCAGGACTTTAGAAGTCAGTCGTGTCAATCATGAGATCTGATCGTGTCAATCATGAGATCTGATCATGTCAATCATGAGATCTGATCGTGTCAATCATGAGATCTGATCGTGTCAATCATGAGATCTGATGACGATCATGTCAATCATGAGATCTGATCGTGTCAATCATGAGATCTGATCATGTCAATCATGAGATCTGATCATGTCAATCATGAGATCTGATCGTGTCAATCATGAGATCTGATCATGTCAATCATGAGATCTGATCATGTCAATTATGAGATCTGATCGTGTCAATCATGAGATCTGATCGTGTCAATCATGAGAACTGATCATGTCAATCATGAGATCTGATCGTGTCAATCATGGGATCTGATCGTGTCAATCATGAGATCTGATGATGATCATGTCAATCATGAGATCTGATGACGACCATGAGATCTGATGACGATCATGTCAATCATGAGATCTGATCGTGTCAATCATGAGATCTGATCATGTCAATCATGAGATCTGATCGTGTCAATCATGAGATCTGATCACGATCATGAGATCTGATGACGATCATGTCAATCATGAGATCTGATCGTGTCAATCATGAGATCTGATGACGATCATGTCAATCATGAGATCTGATCACGATCATGTCAATCATGAGAACTGATGACGATCATGTCAATCATGAGAACTGATGACGATCATGTCAATCATGAGAACTGATGACGATCATGTCAATCATGAGATCTGATGACGATCATGTCAATCATGAGAACTGATGACGATCATGTCATTCATGAGAACTGATGACGATCATGTCAATCATGAGAACTGATGACGATCA
Source organism: Callionymus lyra (assembly GCF_982586985.1). Lineage (NCBI taxonomy): Eukaryota > Metazoa > Chordata > Actinopteri > Syngnathiformes > Callionymidae > Callionymus > Callionymus lyra. The sequence continues at coordinate 1,199,380 of NC_141824.1, forward strand.
TGTCATTCATGAGATCTGATGACGATCATGTCAATCATGAGAACTGATGGCGATCATGTCAATCATGAGAACTGATGACGATCATGTCAATCATGAGAACTGATGACGATCATGTCAATCATGAGATCTGATGACGATCATGTCAATCATGAGAACTGATGGCGATCATGTCAATCATGAGAACTGATGACGATCATGTCAATCATGAGATCTGATGACGATCATGTCAATCATGAGATCATGATCATGTCAATCATGAGATCTGATGACGATCATGTCAATCATGAGATCTGATGACGATCATGTCAATCATGAGATCATGAGAATGTCAATCATGAGATCTGATCACAATCATGTCAATCATGAGATCTGATGACGATCATGTCAATCATGAGATCATGATCATGTCAATCATGAGATCTGATCACAATCATGTCAATCATGAGATCATAATCATGTCAATCATGAGATCTGATCACGATCATGTCAATCATGAGATCTGATCACGATCATGTCAATCATGAGATCTGATCACGATCATGTCAATCATGAGATCATAATCATGTCAATCATGAGATCTGATCACGATCATGTCAATCATGAGATCTGATCACGATCATGTCAATCATGAGATCTGATCACAATCATGTCAATCATGAGATCATAATCATGTCAATCATGAGATCTGATCACGATCATGTCAATCATGAGATCTGATCACGATCATGTCAATCATGAGATCTGATCACGATCATGTCAATCATGAGATCATGATCATGTCAATCATGAGATCTGATCACGATCATGTCAATCATGAGATCTGATCACGATCATGTCAATCATGAGATCTGATCACGATCATGTGTCTCAGGAGTTCGGAATGTTGACCTCAATAGAAAATACCAATATTTGACTGAAAATAGATCCTGGTAGAAAACAGGCACGTCAAGAGAGGACGAAGAACACGTGAAGGTTCTTCTTCAACATGGCAGTGTCAAGCACGAGGCAGAACAGAAGGTCCTGAAGCTCTAGAGAACAGACGAGTCCTCCTCGTCACACAGTAGAGGTTCCTGCTCTGTGACCCGGACCAGAGCTTTGCTGGAGTTCTTCTTGTAGATGATGAACTGCAGAGTGATCTGGTGACGTTAAGGTCGTGACACATGCAGTGAAAACAAGGTTCATCTGGAGGAACATGAATCAAAGCATCTTCATAAACCTCTACAATATATTTCTTCATTCATCTGTTTTCACTGTTGTCTCAGGGTCAAGGTGACTCCAGGCACAAAAACAAACGTGCATGTTGTATCCCTTGTGTTGTCTCAGGGTCAAAGTGAACGACCTCCATCACTGCATATGTATGGAAGCCAGGTTGACCTTTGACCCAGAGACAACACAAGGGTTAAACATGAATTATCAGCTAAAATGATTGAACTTTTAAATAATTTTTTATTGAACGATAACATTTTCTAAAAGTGATTTGTTGTGAATATTAATAACGTTTAATATTTGTATCTATTGATTTACATTGATTTATATTGAACTCAAGGCTGAATCAAACAATATTTAACTTTCATTAAAATATATATAACTTAATGGTTTTAATTAATTGTTTTTAACTAAATGTTTTTAATTCAATTTTTTTAATTAGATGTTTTTATTTGAATGCTTTTAATTAAATGTTTTTAATTGCATTTTTATTTTTTTTAACTAAATATATTTAACTAGTTTTTAATTAAATGTTTTTAATTAAATGTTTTTATTTAAATGTTTTAATTAAATATCTTTGAATAAATATTTTTAACTCAATTTTTTTAATTAGATGTTTTTATTTGAATGCTTTTAATTAAATGTTTTTAATTACATTTTTATTTAAATATTTTTAACTAAATGTTTTTTAATAAAAATATTTTAATTAAATGTTTTAATTAAATGTTCTTAATTAAATGTTTTTAATTAAATTATTTTATTTAAATGTTTTAATTTTAAAAAAATTAAATATTTTTAATTAAATGATTTTAACTAAATGTTTTTAATAAATGTTTTTAATTAAATGGTATCTAAACTTGCTCATAAAGTCACTAGAAACAACTTCTACTGTGAATGACTGAAGGATACAAAGAGGTCGAGGATCAAAACACCGACGCTGCTGATCAACCAGGCCAAGTGTTTGATGACGAAGGTGCGTCTGGAGCTTCTCAGAGCTGGAAGAACCAGGACGACACTCAAACCGTACGTGGTGTTTCCCATCATGGCCAGAGCGAACAAGAAGTAGGAGGTTCCTTCAGTGGAGCGTCGCTGGAACTAGACATGAGGACCAGACTTCTATCATCATCACCAGACTGAGAAACACTTGCTTTAACAGCAGTTAAACATCTCACGATGTTCTTCATGAGACTTGAAGGACTCACGTTCTTGTACAGCTGCGGGAGGCGAGACAGCAGGTAGAAGATGGAGGACACGTAGCCACAGATGTAGCCACTTATCTCCATTGATCTGGAGCTCGTGGTTCCCTGAGAACACGAAGAAACACTGGACCTCAGGTGGAACAGAAGGATCTTCTGACCCACCTCAGCATGGACGTCGATGAAGAGTCTAGGCAGAGACAGCAGGACGAGTGTTCCAGCTCCACACCACAGGAGACACATCCACTTCAACACGGGTCTCTCTGGAAGAACAAACACTTGGACGTCACTGCGGACGCGACACGTGCAGGAACTCACTGGTGCTGGAGCCGTTCTTGATCTTGTAGTAGATGAACTGGGAGATGAGGACCAGGTCTGTGACGATGTAGGAAATCACTGCCACGATCTGAATAAATCAATGATCAACAAATCTATTCCTTCTCTGAGGTGTTCACAGGAAGTTGATATTGTTTGTTAAAAGAATGTCAAGATAAAATGGATTGAAAACAGTCTCTGAACCTCAGAAAATATACATTTAGAACCTGCTTGGACTAAATATTAATCTTGTTCTCCAGAACTAGCTGCAGGTTCTTCAACCACACGTGTGTGTTTGTTGTCCTGACAACAGGTGTGTTTGTTGTCCTGACAACAGGTGTGTTTGTTGTCCTGACAACAGGTGTGTTTGTTGTCCTGACAACACGTGTGTTTGTTGTCCTGACAACAGGTGTGTTTGTTGTCCTGACAACACGTGTGTTTGTTGTCCTGACAACACGTGTGTTTGTTGTCCTGACAACAGGTGTGTTTGTTGTCCTGACAACAGGTGTGTTTGTTGTCCTGACAACACGTGTGTTTGTTGTCCTGACAACAGGTGTGTTTGTTGTCCTGACAACACGTGTGTTTGTTGTCCTGACAACACGTGTGTTTGTTGTCCTGACAACAGGTGTGTTTGTTGTCCTGACAACAGGTGTGTTTGTTGTCCTGACAACACGTGTGTTTGTTGTCCTGACAACACGTGTGTTTGTTGTCCTGACAACAGGTGTGCTTGTTGTCCTGACAACACATGTGTTTGTTGTCCTGACAACACGTGTGTTTGTTGTCCTGACAACACGTGTGTTTGTTGTCCTGACAACAGGTGTGTATGTTGTCCTGACAACAGGTGTGTTTGTTGTCCTGACAACACGTGTGTTTGTTGTCCTGACAACACGTGTGTTTGTTGTCCTGACAACAGGTGTGTTTGTTGTCCTGACAACAGGTGTGTTTGTTGTCCTGACAACACGTGTGTTTGTTGTCCTGACAACAGGTGTGTTTGTTGTCCTGACAACAGGTGTGTTTGTTGTCCTGACAACAGGTGTGTTTGTTGTCCTGACAACACCCGTGTTTGTTGTCCTGACAACACGTGTGTTTGTTGTCCTGACAACACGTGTGTTTGTTGTCCTGACAACAGGTGTGTTTGTTGTCCTGACAACAGGTGTGTTTGTTGTCCTGACAACAGGTGTGTTTGTTGTCCTGACAACACCCGTGTTTGTTGTCCTGACAACACGTGTGTTTGTTGTCCTGACAACACGTGTGTTTGTTGTCCTGACAACAGGTGTGTTTGTTGTCCTGACAACACGTGTGTTTGTTGTCCTGACAACAGGTGTGTTTGTTGTCCTGACAACACGTGTGTTTGTTGTCCTGACAACACGTGTGTTTGTTGTCCTGACAACACGTGTGTTTGTTGTCCTGACAACACGTGTGGTTCAATCCAGCAGAAGTGAAGGTCACAGATGTAAACACCTGAGGTCACTACAGGGCTTCACCTGGATAGGTAACTGGCGGGTGAGGTATCCTCCTGCGAAGCTGGTAACATCTCCGCTGAAGAGGCAGAAGAGGAAGCCGAAGGACATGGCCTCCTCCACCCTCCCGCTCCGGTACGCCTCGTACACCTGCCTGCAGGTACGAGCGTCAGCCACAGACCGGACGCTCGTGCACGTACACTCACGGGATCGTGGACAACAGGAAGCAGGTCATGGACACGAGTCCCACGACGACGCTCAGGTACTCCCAGGTGTTCTCCACACACTCCTCCAGCAGGTACAGGATCCACGGGGTTCCATTGACACACAGTGACCTCTGACCCTGAGAACTCCAGTTGTGAGTCACCGTCTTCCACTGTCCACTGCTGGCCATGGACCACACTAGCTCTGCTCGTCCTCCAGGGGTCTGCGAGGAGACATTTCATGACGACAACAAAGTGACGTCACTCACACTCGACGAGCACGCGAGTGATAAAGAAAAACAAAAGACGAAAAACAACAAAACACAGCAGGCGGTCAAACGGTTTTATCGAGTGCAAGCGATGACCCGGTTCCGTTAGCATCGTTAGCCAGCGAGCTAAATGAAGCTAATAATGAAGCTAACGTAAAGCTAACGTAAAGCTAACGTAAAGATCAAACTTCTCACTTGGCTGAGCTGCAGGTTGGACTCGTGTCTCCAGGATGAATCCACATCTTCAGACGAACATGGATCCCCTCAGAGCAGGGACTTCATGAAATGATGATGATGATGGTGATGATGAAGATGATGCTCTCATCCGAGATCCAGGGCGACTACAGAGGAAGCTCACATCCGGTAGGTAGTTTCAGAACAAAATAAAAACACTTTATTTTAGCTAAATGTGATGAACCGAGACTTGATCGAATATGTGTTTGAAGATAAATAACATTCATCTAATCAAACCTTTTCTATTAGTAACATGAACCGGTTTCTGCTTTTCTTTTGAAGGATGGGATGTCAGCGGATGAAGCTTCATTCAAAGACGTTTTAATTTCCAGAAGCGACGTTTTGTCTTGAAATACGTCTTTTGTTGTTTTATTGTTTTATTACATTTGATATGAAAATAGAGTGAAGATGAATTGAACGATCTCTTCAGATGTAATACTAAGGAAGACCACTAGAGCCCGCCAAAATATTCACTGACCCTCTTGTTATCTTTGATACGAAATGAAAATCTTTCAGATGTTTCTTCAAAATAACCTTTAAACGCACATTATTACTGTATTAGTCAAGAAACTCTGGTCCCTTTTCTTATGTATTTATGTATCATGTACTTAATGTTTTTATTTCATTGCTTCATTACTGTCAACTGTTGACATCTAAGCGTGTTATTGAACCTGTGGGTCCATAGACTGAATCTTCAACATATTAAGATCATTTATCAATAAATCATCTCATTCTAACTTCTTCCATCAAAATCTTGCATTTGTGTTTTTTATTAAATCATGACGAGGCGTCGACGTCATAAGCCCCGCCCCTTCTCATGCACCTGTTGCTGTGCGCTTCTATGTCCGGCCGCGTGGTGGCGCAGTTGCGTGTCAGACGAGGATGTTGTCTGTGCTCGGAGGCAGCAGAGGATTCTTCTCGACGGCTCGGTGAACCTTCTCCGTGGACCAGCACCAGGCAGGTAAGAACGCTCACCTGCTCCGTGACCGCGCGCACGTGTACGCAGGGAAATGACGTGACGTCATCAACATTCCATGATGTCGGGAAAGTTTCGTGAACGAGCATCTCTGACTGTAGACTTGAGACGAACACAGTTATAACTTGACTGTTAATATCGTTGTTATTATCGTGTATTACATCATCACGTGACTTTGTTACTGTTTCAGTCCATGAATCAAAGTTAGTCCCGAAATAAATCCTTAATGCATTTGACATACAATAGAGAGAAGAATGAAAACACTATTGTAGATTTTATTTTACGTCTATTTACAAAGTCGTATAATAGGACATATATATATTTATATTCCTGACATTATACATTTACATTTTATTGACATTATACGTTTGAATTTTATTGACATTATACATTTGATTTTATTTACATTATACATTTGAATTTTATTGACATTATGCATATTAATTTTATTGACATTATACATTTGGAATTTTATTGACATTATACATTTGAATTTTATTGACATTACACATATTAATTTTATTGACATTATACGTTTGAATTTTATTGACATTATACCTTTGAATTTTATTGACATTATACATTTGAATTTATTAACAATATACATTTGAATTTTATTAACATTATACATATTAATTTTACTGACAATATACATTTGAATTTTATTGACATTATACATATTAATTTTACTGACAATATACATTTGAATTTTATTGACATTATACATTTGAATTTTATTGACATTATACATTTGAATTTTATTGACATTATACATTTGAATTTTATTGACATTACACATATTAATTTTATTGACATTATACCTTTGAATTTTATTGACATTATACATTTGAATTTATTAACAATATACATTTGAATGTTATTAACATTATACATATTAATTTTACTGACAATATACAGTACATTTGAATTCTATTGACATTATACATTTTAATTTTATTGACATTATACATTTGAATTTTATTGACATTACACACTTTAGTTTGATTGACATATGAGATTCTCCCGACATGTAAACAAGTGTCTTCTTAAACTCTGTCATGAATAATGAACGGCTCAGAAGGTGCTAAGATTGAATCCAGCGAGTGAAGGTTCACGTCTCTGCTGCTCAGTCTCTCAGCTTGATTGACATGAACCTTTCAATCTCTCAGCTTGATTGACATGAACCTTTCAATCTCTCAGCTTGATTGACATGAACCTTTCAATCTCTCAGCTTGATTGACATGATTTGAATCCTTCACACATTTCCTGGTTTCAAACACACTCTTACTTGAAGATACAACAACCAGACACGATACTTGAAGAAGCTCCTGAACATCTTGATGAACATGTGAAGACGTTAGACCTGCAGATGTTCTTCACTGACAAGATCTTTATCTTTAAATCCAACACAGATGAGCCTTTATTAGTAACTTCCATCAAAGCCTTGTTTAGTTATATTAGAATCATTTAACATTTCATTCTTCACTTGAATTTAAGAACAACTTTTATTTCAACTAATCTCTCAAACTCACACACACACACACAAACACATGCACACATGCACACACACGCACACATGCACACACACACACACACACACACACACACACACACACACAAACACAAGCACACATGCACACACACACACACATGCACACACACACACACATGCACACACAAACACACATGCACACACACACACAGACACACACACACACACACACGCACACATGCACACACACACACACATGCACACACACACACACATGCACACACAAACACACATGCACACACACACACAGACACACACAGACACACACACACACACACACACAACATTTACTGAAAACTCTTCTTTGTTTCTTGGTTTCTGTCAGGAATAGTTTGGAGATAAGTTTTGTTCCTGAGGTTTTCGTCTCTTGTTTGTTGTTTGTTTGTTGTTTGTTTGTTGTTTGTTTGTTGTTTGTTTCTCCTGCTCGTCTGGAACTTTGTCAGGAAAACAAAGACGTGATTAAAGTTTATGTTTTAAGATTTATTCCTCGTCTGGCTGTGAACGTCTGAGGCTGCAGGAGTGAAGAGTGAGAGAAGAGTGAGTCTTCCAGGTTAAACAAAGAACAGTGTGTGTCTGGAGCAGAAACACACTCATGCAGCCTCTGAACTCCCATGATGCATCTGTTCACACTTTCAAAGCTTGTGTGACTTTAAATCTGACGCGAGTTTGATTCACTGAACGAGAGGTTTGTGTTTGAAAATCTGCTTCTTGAGTTCACTGAGGTTCATGGAGGATTGTTGGAATTCTTAGTGTTCTCGTGACACTCAAGCACACACACACACACACACACACACACACACACACACACACACACACACACACACACACACACACAGACACAGACACATTCACACACACACACTCCCACACACACACAGACACAGACACAGACACAGACACATTCACACACTCCCACACACACACACACAGACACAGACACAGACACACACACACACACACACACACACACACACACACACACACACACACACACACACACACACACACACACACACAGACACACACACATTCACACACACACACTCCCACACACACACAGACACAGACACAGACACAGACACACACACACACACACACACACACACACACACACAGACACACACACATTCACACACACACACTCCCACACACACACAGACACAGACACAGACACAGACACACACACACACACACACACACACACACACACACACACACACACAGACATAGACACAGACACATTCACACACACACACTCCCACACACACACAGACACAGACACAGACACACACACACACACACACACACAGACATAGACACAGACACAGACACATTCACACACACACACTCCCACACACACACACACACACACACACACACACACACACACACACACACACACACACACACACACACACAGACACACACACAGACACATTCACACACACACACTCCCACACACACACACACACTTGTATGTTATTCTTATGTCGAGTCTTCTAATGTTTGAATGTTAAATCGAAGACACTGTGAGTTTAATGGTTAACCTGCAGTGACTCATCACCTGAACAACTACACAACTCTTGTTATCCACTGACCAACAATGTCGCACTCAGATGCTGTTGTGTTGTTTCTGTTGACATTTACACAAAGGTCATTCACACTATGACAACAAAGGTTAAAGTTCAACAGACCTTCCTCGTCTCCATGGTAACAGGCCTCAGCCCTCAAAAGACCAGACTGGTAATACCTGTCCGTGGCCAGCAGAGGGCGCCGTGAAGCAGAATCTTCCCTCGTTCCATCTGATGTCAAAAGATCCTCAGCGTCATAGAGGAAACTTCCCAGGATGCACCAGCTGTTGAGTCGTGTGCTGGGCCTGAGGGACTTGTCTCGAGCCGGAGATCTTTTCTCACTGGAAGACGCCGAGATCGAGGCGGGTCTTTCTCAGGCGCTGGACCAGATCAAGTCCATCTCCTGCTCCCCGGTCAGTACCTGTCACTCACCTGCGTGACCTGCTCCGTCTGACCTCCGTCTGACCTCCGTCTGACCTCTGTCTGCAGGACTACCTGACCAACGACAACGACCAGGCCGTGGTGGAGATCTGTATCACTCGCATCACCAGCGCCATCCGAGAGACCGGCAGCATCCACAGGCACAGCCGGGCCCTGGTGGGTCTGTGGGAGTCTTGTCTGGACCTGACGCCGCACAACACGGAGGACACAACGCACAACACGACGCACAACACGGAGGACACGACGCACAACACGACGCACAACACGGAGGACACGCCGCACACCAAGATCGCTTCTGACATCACCAGCTGCATCCTGCAGGTACTCCTCTCCATCCATGCCGTGAACTGTCACAGGTCAGAGGTCAGAGGTCAGGAGAGAAGCGACCACATGTGAAACAAGTTTCATGAAAAATGCATCAAAACATAAAGAAATACTAAGTAAGTTAGTAATTTTTATTTATATAGCGCTTTTCTAGACCAGGGTCACAAAGCGCTTTAACAATCAAAACAATATTCAATAAAGTACATACTTTAAAGATCAAGATAATACTGAGAACAACACAGGAGTTCCAGAAATTCAAGGAAAAGCCTGAACAAATAGAAACGTCTTAAGATGTTTCTTGAAGGAGTCAGTAGATCATCAAACACAGATGTTTCTTGAAGGAGTCAGTAGATCATCAAACACAGATGTTTCTTGAAGGAGTCAGTAGATCATCAAACACAGATGTTTCTTGAAGGAGTCAGTAGATCATCAAACACAGATGTTTCTTGAAGGAGTCAGTAGATCATCAAACACACATGTTTCTTGAAGGAGTCAGTAGATCATCAAACACAGATGTTTCTTGAAGGAGTCAGTAGATCATCAAACACACATGTTTCTTGAAGGAGTCAGTAGATCATCAAACACACATGTTTCTTGAAGGAGTCAGTAGATCATCAAACACAGATGTTTCTTGAAGGAGTCAGTAGATCATCAAACACACATGTTTCTTGAAGGAGTCAGTAGATCATCAAACACACATGTTTCTTGAAGGAGTCAGTAGATCATCAAACACACATGTTTCTTGAAGGAGTCAGTAGATCATCAAACACAGATGTTTCTTGAAGGAGTCAGTAGATCATCAAACACAGATGTTTCTTGAAGGAGTCAGTAGATCATCAAACACAGATGTTTCTTGAAGGAGTCAGTAGATCATCAAACACAGATGTTTCTTGAAGGAGTCAGTAGATCATCAAACACAGATGTTTCTTGAAGGAGTCAGTAGATCATCAAACACAGGTGTTTCTTGAAGGAGTCAGTAGATCATCAAACACAGGTGTTTCTTGAAGGAGTCAGTAGATCATCAAACACAGATGTTTCTTGAAGGAGTCAGTAGATCATCAAACACAGAGATGTTTCTTGAAGGAGTCAGTAGATCATCAAACACAGATGTTTCTTGAAGGAGTCAGTAGATCATCAAACACAGATGTTTCTTGAAGGAGTCAGTAGATCATCAAACACAGATGTTTCTTGAAGGAGTCAGTAGATCATCAAACACAGATGTTTCTTAAAGGAGTCAGTAGATCATCAAACACAGAGATGTTTCTTGAAGGAGTCAGTAGATCATCAAACACAGATGTTTCTTGAAGGAGTCAGTAGATCATCAAACACAGATGTTTCTTGAAGGAGTCAGTAGATCATCAAACACAGATGTTTCTTGAAGGAGTCAGTAGATCATTAAACACAGATGTTTCTTGAAGGAGTCAGTAGATCATCAAACACAGATGTTTCTTGAAGGAGTCAGTAGATCATCAAACACAGATGTTTCTTGAAGGAGTCAGTAGATCCATCAAGAACAAAGAGAGAGAAGATCGTTCCAAAGCTTAGGAGCAACAGCCTGAAAAGATTTCTCTCCTCTGGTCCTGAACCGTGTGCGTGGAACCATAAGTAGATTCTGATCCACAGACCAAAAAGATTCATAAAACAAAATAATGACAAAAGATTTAGTGAATGAAGACATTTGTGTTTATTACTTATTGTTGCTGTTTTCTCATTCAAACACTTACACACACACACACACACACACACCCACACAAACACACACACCTACACACACACACACACACACACTCACATACACACACACTCACAAACACACACACACCTACACACACACACACACACACACACACACACACTCACATACACACACACACCTACACACACACACACACACACACTCACACACACACACACACACACACACACACACACACACACACACACACACACACAAAGACACACAGCAGTTAATGTGTGAGTTGCCACCTTGTGGCACTTTTTTAGTGTGGTTTTCCACTCAAAACATTCTACTGAGGAGATAATTCCACCTTAAAAACAAATCATTAAGAACTTTAATAAGACAATTTGCATAAACAATGAATTAAATCGTAATAACTTAGTTTTTCTCACTGTCAGGGTCATTTAGACCCGTGTGTTGATCAAGCTCTTATGGTTCGATCAACTTTCATACTTTCAATGATTGTTAAAAGCAGTTTTTACCCTCAGTGTCCTGACGGGGGCGATGTTGCCCTTCCTATGTCTTTGCTCTGTCAAGGTTGCTGGTTCAATTCCTCGTTCCATGAACTGTCTCTGAACATGTTTCCTCAGAACTACAGCTGTCCGTCAGTCATGCTGCTGGCGGTTCCTGTGGCCGTTCGGTTCCTCGAGCGAAGGAACCTCGATCTGAGCAGGAACATGTCCAGTTATCTGTGTCTGGCGGCCATGAGTGGAGCTGAGCTGCTGACGCAACACACTCACGCCATCACCTGCAGCGTGACCGCAGGTACTGGTTCTGTGCAGGTTCTGGTTCTGACCCGTCATGACTTATGTAATAACCACTAACTTATGTCGCGACACAAGAGGTTCTACCTTCAAACAAGAGGTTCTACTTTCAAACAAGATGTTCTACCTTCAAACAAGAGGTTCTACCTTCAAACAAGAGGTTCTACTTTCAAACAAGATGTTCTACCTTCAAACAAGAGGTTCTACCTTCAAACAAGAGGTTCTACCTTCAAACAAGAGGTTCTATCTTCAAACAAGAGGTTCTACGTTCAAACAAGATGTTCTACCTTCAAACAAGATGTTCTACCTTCAAACAAGAGGTTCTACCTTCAAACAAGATGTTCTACTTTCAAACAAGATGTTCTACTTTCAAACAAGATGTTCTACCTTCAAACAAGAGGTTCTACCTTCAAACAAGATGTTCTACTTTCAAACAAGATGTTCTACCTTCAAACAAGAGGTTCTACCTTCAAACAAGATGTTCTACCTTCAAACAAGAGGTTCTACCTTCAAACAAGAGGTTCTACCTTCAAACAAGAGGTTCTACCTTCAAACAAGAGGTTCTATCTTCAAACAAGAGGTTCTACGTTCAAACAAGATGTTCTACCTTCAAACAAGATGTTCTACCTTCAAACAAGAGGTTCTACCTTCAAACAAGATGTTCTACTTTCAAACAAGATGTTCTACTTTCAAACAAGATGTTCTACCTTCAAACAAGAGGTTCTACCTTCAAACAAGATGTTCTACTTTCAAACAAGATGTTCTACCTTCAAACAAGAGGTTCTACCTTCAAACAAGAGGTTCTACCTTCAAACAAGAGGTTCTACCTTCAAACAAGAGGTTCTATCTTCAAACAAGATGTTCTACCTTCAAACAAGAGGTTTTACCTTCAAACAAGAGGTTCTACCTTCAAACAAGAGGTTCTACCTTCAAACAAGAGGTTCTACCTTCAAACAAGAGGTTCTATGTTCAAACAAGAGGTTCTACCTTCAAACAAGAGGTTCTACCTTCAAACAAGAGGTTCTACCTTCAAACGCTCAAGGAACAAACTTTAGAAAAACCAGCAGAACTAACGTGAAAATGATTCTTCAGGCGAGTGTGTTGTTGTTGTTGTGAACACATGAAGACACACACTCACACGAAGCTGCAGCACAACTGAACTGAACTGAACTTAGAAGTCAATTAGATTAGATACACACATGTAATACACACACACACGTAATACACTCACACACATGACACACACACACTCATGTGTAATACACACACACACATGTTATAGACACACACACGTAATACACACAAAGTCATAATACACACGAAATACACACACACACGTGTTACACACAAACAGGTAATACACACACACGTATGTGATCTTAAGCTCCGCCCACTGAAAACACGTTTTTCTGGAGATTTAATCTTGTTGACCATAACCACACCCACTCTGCTGTGATTGGTCAAGCATGGAGGTGTCATGAGTCGAGCAGGACAGGAGACCCAGACGCGGAAGTGAATAATCCTCGGAGAAATAGTTCAGAACAAAAGTCTTTTAATATTCCAGAAAAGGTCGGAAAGGACCGGAACAAAAAAACAGGACAGGCGCTCGGGACGGCAGGGCACGGCTGGAGATCAGGGTCTCGAACAGCAACTAAAAACAAAAGGGTAAAAAGACTCACGTGAGCAACTTAAAACGCTGACAACGTCAGGGTTCTTCAAAAGATAGTTCATTCAGAATTGCAAGCGCTGAGCGAGATCAGAGATGCCAACCTGGTCAGGAAACTGAATACTCTGGCGAGATCTTCCAGGTAGAGATGCTCCTTATCTGTGGGAAGAACCCGCCATTCAATCATCACCAGCCGCGCACCTGCCAGCGTCTGTCAAGACAAAACATGATGTTTAATGACACCAGAGTCGATACTAGTTGATGTTTAATGACACCAGAGTTGATACTAGTTGATGTTTAATGACACCAGAGTTGATACTAGTTGATGTTTAATGACACCAGAGTTGATACTAGTTGATGTTTAATGACACCAGAGTCGATACTAGTTGATGTTTAATGACACCAGAGTTGATACTAGTTGATGTTTAATGACACCAGAGTTGATACTAGTTGATGTTTAATGACACCAGAGTTGATACTAGTTGATGTTTAATGACACCAGAGTTGATACTAGTTGATGTTTAATGACACCAGAGTTGATACTAGTTGATGTTTAATGACACCAGAGTTGATACTAGTTGATGTTTAATGACACCAGAGTTGATACTAGTTGATGTTTAATGACACCAGAGTTGATACTAGTTGATGTTTAATGACAACAGAGTTGATACTAGTTGATGTTTAATTACACCAGAGATGATACTAGTTGATGTTTAATGACACCAGAGTTGATACTAGTTGATGTTTAATGACACCAGAGTTGATACTAGTTGATGTCTAATGACACCAGAGTTGATGCTAGTTGATGTTTAATGACACCAGAGTCGATACTAGTTGATGTTTAATGACACCAGAGTTGATGCTCGTTGATGTTTAATGACACCAGAGTCGATACTAGTTGATGTTTAATGACACCAGAGTTGATGCTAGTTGATGTTTAATGACACCAGAGTTGATACTAGTTGATGTTTAATGACACCAGAGTTGATACTAGTTGATGTTTAATGACACCAGAGTTGATACTAGTTGATGTTTAATGACACCAGAGTTGATACTAGTTGATGTTTAATGACACCAGAGTTGATGCTAGTTGATGTTTAATGACACCAGAGTTGATACTAGTTGATGTTTAATGACACCAGAGTTGATACTAGTTGATGTTTAATGACACCAGAGTTGATACTAGTTGATGTTTAATGACACCAGAGTTGATACTAGTTGATGTTTAATGACACCAGAGTTGATACTAGTTGATGTTTGATGACACCAGAGTTTATACTAGTTGATGTTTAATGACACCAGAGTTGATACTAGTTGATGTTTAATGACACCAGAGTTGATACTAGTTGATGTTTAATGACACCAGAGTTGATACTAGTTGATGTTTAATGACACCAGAGTTGATACTAGTTGATGTTTAATGACACCAGAGTTGATACTAGTTGATGTTTAATGACACCAGAGTTGATACTAGTTGATGTTTAATGACACCAGAGTTGATACTAGTTGATGTTTAATGACACCAGAGTTGATATTAGTTGATGTTTAATGACACCAGAGTTGATACTAGTTGATGTTTAATGACACCAGAGTTGATACTAGTTGATGTTTAATGACACCAGAGTTGATACTAGTTGATGTTTAATGACACCAGAGTTGATACTAGTTGATGTTTAATGACACCAGAGTTGATACTAGTTGATGTTTAATGACACCAGAGTTGATACTAGTTGATGTTTAATGACACCAGAGTTGATACTAGTTGATGTTTAATGACACCAGAGTTGATACTAGTTGATGTTTAATGACACCAGAGTTGATACTAGTTGATGTTTAATGACACCAGAGTTGATGCTAGTTGATGTTTAATGACACCAGAGTTGATACTAGTTGATGTTTAATGACACCAGAGTTGATACTAGTTGATGTTTAATGACACCAGAGTTGATACTAGTTGATGTTTAATGACACCAGAGTTGATACTAGTTGATGTTTAATGACACCAGAGTCGATACTAGTTGATGTTTAATGACACCAGAGTTGATACTAGTTGATGTTTAATGACACCAGAGTTGATACCAGTTGATGTTTAATGACACCAGAGTTGATACTAGTTGATGTTTAATGACACCAGAGTTGATACTAGTTGATGTTTAATGACACCAGAGTTGATACTAGTTGATGTTTAATGACACCAGAGTTGATACTAGTTGAAAGATCATATGTTTTCCATCCAATAATTAAAACATTGAAGTAAATAAGAAAAACACAAAATAAAGTTTATCCAGAAAAGTTTATTCAAACTTCTTACGATATAAATCAAGATCTTATTAAAAATATTGAAAACTATTTACAAAATACATTCATTATCTCATCAAACACAAAACAACAAACGATTACTTGTGTAAACATCATCCTCACTTATGTATCAAAAACATCAAATACAAACACAATCCAAAAACACTTGAGATGTGATAAAATTTTCATCATGTAAACAAATACAGGAAATAAAAGTAAAGTTGAAAGTAAAATCCAGCATCAACAACATGTTCCTCGGATCAAGTGCTGCAGAAACCTTGACTCAGTGGAATCTTGTGGAGGGTCATGTGACTCACCTGGTCCAGGTGTTCTGAGCGTCCAGCATGACGAGCTACGAAGCTAATGAAGAGCAACAAACACAAGTTCTTCCTCAGTTTAAACATAGAAATGTTCTCGACGGATGTTCTAGTTGGTGAACTGAGCTCCTCCGTGAGGCAGCATCTCCGTCACCCCCCAGGACACCAGGTTCCCTCTCCGCCCGCAGCCCTCGCCCTCAGGCCTGGCTAGCTGGGCGATCTGGTCCTCGGACAGAACCCGGTCCCACATGTTCACGCCCGTCATCTTCCCCGCGAACGACAGCTTGGGGTCGAAGCCTCCCTCGAAGCCTGGCATCCCGGAGCAGCAACCGTTCCTCTCCTGCCCCAGCTGCAGGGTTCCCCCGTCAGGTATGGTGTGACCTTCGGCGACGCCCGGCGTGGACGCCACCTTCCTCCCGCTCGCCCACAGGGAGGCCTGGCCCTGCTCCGAGGACCAGGCCCCGCACAGGTGCATCCATTCCGAGGTGGTGACCACGCCCGGCGCCTCCACCAGGTGGGCCTCGCCCCCGATGGTGAGGAAGGCAGAGGTTCTGCTCAGCAGGAGCTGGATCTCGTAGGGGTTGCGTCGGTTGCCGTAGGACAGCAGGACGGTCTTGTTGGACGCGGCGGTCGGTTTGACCCACATGCACACGGTGAAGGACGAGAGCGACAGAGGAGCATCAGGGACGACGGAGGTGAAGATGCGCCGGGATCTCATGGGGAAGAGGAGGATCATCTCACACCCTGTCCAAGAAGAGCAGTAGTTAGAACCAGCTTAAGACCATCTTAGATACATCTTAGGTCCATCTTAAGACTATCTTAAGACCATCTTACATCCATCTTAAGACCAACTTAAGACCATCTTATATCTGACTGAAGAGTGAAACCGCCTGTTAATAAAAAACATGTTCTTGTATAAATACTTTGACTTCTATGTCTTATCAGTCAAAGCCGGTTTTTAACTTCAAGACTTCAACTTTCATCATCTTCAGTCTCATCTTCATCACCCATTGACCTCCCTGACCTTGACCTTCCTAACTTTTCTTCTGCTCTTATACGAGGTTGAAGAATGAAAGAATGTAATGATGAGTTTCATGATACAGTGTCTTCCATTTGAAAGCCACTAGATGGCGCTCTCTGATCACGATAGATGAAGACAGAGATGATGGAGCAGGTGAAAGAAGGAAGAGTCCATGGATGACCTTCCTGAAGAAGAGTTTCAACTTAAACAATACTATTACTAATACTTATTAAATCCAGACTCTTTACGAAAGTGTTCTTGTTGATGAAGGTTGATGAAGGTTGATGAAGGTTGATGAAGGTTAATGAAGGTTGATGAAGGTTGATGAAGCTTCATGAAGGTTGATGAAGGTTGATAAAGGATGATGAAGGTTGATGAAGGTTGATGAAGGTTGATGAAGGTTGATGAAGGTTGATGAAGGTTGATGAAGGTTGATGAAGGAGGATTAAGGTTGCTAAAGGTTGATGAAGGTTGATGAAGCTTCATGAAGGTTGATGAAGGTTGATGAAGCTTCATGAAGGTTGATGAAGGTTGATGAAGCTTCATGAAGGTTGATGAAGGTTGATGAAGCTTCATGAAGGTTGATGAAGGTTGATGAAGCTTCATGAAGGTTGATGAAGGTTGATGAAGCTTCATAAAGGTTGATGAAGGTTGATGAAGCTTCATGAAGGTTGATGAAGGTTGATGAAGGTTCATGAAGGTTGATGAAGGTTGATGAAGGTTGATGAAGGTTGATGAAGCTTCATGAAGGTTCATGAAGGTTGATGAAGGTTCATGAAGGTTGATGAAGGTTGATGAAGCTTCATGAAGGTTGATGAAGCTTCATGAAGGAGGATTAAGGTTGATGAAGGTTGATGAAGGTTGATGAAGGTTGATGAAGAACCATGAAGGTTCATGAAGGTTGATGAAGGTTGATGAAGGTTGATAAAGGTTCATGAAGGTTCATGAAGGTTTATGAAGGTTGATGAAGC
>NC_141824.1:1222901-1227901 GCF_982586985.1 Callionymus lyra
AGAGTTTAAAGAAGAGTTTAAAGAAGAGTGTAAAGAAGAGTGTAAAGAAGAGTTTAAAGAAGAGTGTAAAGAAGAGTTTAAAGAAGAGTGTGAAGAAGAGTGTAAAGAAGAGTGTGAAGAAGAGTTTAAAGAAGAGTGTAAAGAAGAGTGTAAAGAAGAGTTTAAAGAAGAGTGTGAAGAAGAGTGTAAAGAAGAGTGTGAAGAAGAGTTTAAAGAAGAGTTTAAAGAAGAGTATAAAGAAGAGTGTAAAGAAGAGTTTAAAGAAGAGTGTAAAGAAGAGTGTGAAGAAGAGTGTAAAGAAGAGTGTGAAGAAGAGTTTAAATAAGAGTTTAAAGAAGAGTGTAAAGAAGAGTGTAAAGAAGAGTTTAAAGAAGAGTGTAAAGAAGAGTTTAAAGAAGAGTGTGAAGAAGAGTGTAAAGAAGAGTGTGAAGAAGAGTTTAAAGAAGAGTGTAAAGAAGAGTTTAAAGAAGAGTGTGAAGAAGAGTGTAAAGAAGAGTGTGAAGAAGAGTTTAAAGAAGAGTTTAAAGAAGAGTGTAAAGAAGAGTTTAAAGAAGAGTGTGAAGAAGAGTGTAAAGAAGAGTGTAAAGAAGAGTTTAAAGAAGAGTGTAAAGAAGAGTGTAAAGAAGAGTTTAAAGAAGAGTGTAAAGAAGAGTGTAAAGAAGAGTGTAAAGAAGAGTTTAAAGAAGAGTGTGAAGAAGAGTGTAAAGAAGAGTGTAAAGAAGAGTTTAAAGAAGAGTGTAAAGAAGAGTGTAAAGAAGAGTTTAAAGAAGAGTGTAAAGAAGAGTGTAAAGAAGAGTTTAAAGAAGAGTGTAAAGAAGAGTGTAAAGAAGAGTGTAAAGAAGAGTGTAAAGAAGAGTATAAAGAAGAGTTTAAAGAAGAGTGTGAAGAAGAGTGTAAAGAAGAGTGTAAAGAAGAGTGTAAAGAAGAGTTTAAAGAAGAGTGTAAAGAAGAGTTTAAAGAAGAGTTTAAAGAAGAGTGTAAAGAAGAGTGTAAAGAAGAGTGTAAAGAAGAGTGTAAAGAAGAGTTTAAAGAAGAGTGTAAAGAAGAGTGTAAAGAAGAGTTTAAAGAAGAGTGTAAAGAAGAGTTTAAAGAAGGGTTTAAAGAAGAGTGTGAAGAAGAGTGTAAAGAAGAGTGTAAAGAAGAGTTTAAAGAAGAGTTTAAAGAAGAGTGTAAAGAAGAGTGTAAAGAAGAGTGTAAAGAAGAGTTTAAAGAAGAGTTTAAAGAAGAGTGTAAAGAAGAGTGTAAAGAAGAGTGTAAAGAAGAGTTTAAAGAAGAGTGTAAAGAAGAGTGTAAAGAAGAGTTTAAAGAAGAGTGTAAAGAAGAGTGTAAAGAAGAGTTTAAAGAAGAGTGTGAAGAAGAGTGTAAAGAAGAGTGTGAAGAAGAGTTTAAAGAAGAGTTTAAAGAAGAGTATAAAGAAGAGTGTAAAGAAGAGTGTAAAGAAGAGTGTAAAGAAGAGTGTAAAGAAGAGTGTAAAGAAGAGTATAAAGAAGAGTGTAAAGAAGAGTGTAAAAAAGAGTGTAAAGAAGAGTGTAAAGAAGAGTTTAAAGAAGAGTTTAAAGAAGAGTGTAAAGAAGAGTGTAAAGAAGAGTGTAAAGAAGAGTTTAAAGAAGAGTGTAAAGAAGAGTGTAAAGAAGAGTGTAAAGAAGAGTGTAAAGAAGAGTGTAAAGAAGAGTGTAAAGAAGAGTTTAAAGAAGAGTGTAAAGAAGAGTGTAAAGAAGAGTGTAAAGAAGAGTGTAAAGAAGAGTTTAAAGAAGAGTGTAAAGAAGAGTTTAAAGAAGAGTGTAAAGAAGAGTGTGAAGAAGAGTGTAAAGAAGAGTGTGAAGAAGAGTTTAAATAAGAGTTTAAAGAAGAGTGTAAAGAAGAGTGTAAAGAAGAGTTTAAAGAAGAGTGTAAAGAAGAGTTTAAAGAAGAGTGTGAAGAAGAGTGTAAAGAAGAGTGTGAAGAAGAGTTTAAAGAAGAGTGTAAAGAAGAGTTTAAAGAAGAGTGTGAAGAAGAGTGTAAAGAAGAGTGTGAAGAAGAGTTTAAAGAAGAGTTTAAAGAAGAGTGTAAAGAAGAGTTTAAAGAAGAGTGTGAAGAAGAGTGTAAAGAAGAGTGTAAAGAAGAGTTTAAAGAAGAGTGTAAAGAAGAGTGTAAAGAAGAGTTTAAAGAAGAGTGTAAAGAAGAGTGTAAAGAAGAGTTTAAAGAAGAGTGTGAAGAAGAGTGTAAAGAAGAGTGTAAAGAAGAGTTTAAAGAAGAGTGTAAAGAAGAGTGTAAAGAAGAGTTTAAAGAAGAGTGTAAAGAAGAGTGTAAAGAAGAGTTTAAAGAAGAGTGTAAAGAAGAGTGTAAAGAAGAGTGTAAAGAAGAGTGTAAAGAAGAGTATAAAGAAGAGTTTAAAGAAGAGTGTGAAGAAGAGTGTAAAGAAGAGTGTAAAGAAGAGTGTAAAGAAGAGTTTAAAGAAGAGTGTAAAGAAGAGTGTAAAGAAGAGTTTAAAGAAGAGTTTAAAGAAGAGTGTAAAGAAGAGTGTAAAGAAGAGTGTAAAGAAGAGTGTAAAGAAGAGTTTAAAGAAGAGTGTAAAGAAGAGTGTAAAGAAGAGTTTAAAGAAGAGTGTAAAGAAGAGTTTAAAGAAGGGTTTAAAGAAGAGTGTGAAGAAGAGTGTAAAGAAGAGTGTAAAGAAGAGTTTAAAGAAGAGTTTAAAGAAGAGTGTAAAGAAGAGTTTAAAGAAGAGTTTAAAGAAGAGTTTAAAGAAGAGTGTAAAGAAGAGTATAAAGAAGAGTGTAAAGAAGAGTGTAAAGAAGAGTGTAAAGAAGAGTTTAAAGAAGAGTTTAAAGAAGAGTGTAAAGAAGAGTGTAAAGAAGAGTGTAAAGAAGAGTGTAAAGAAGAGTGTAAAGAAGAGTGTAAAGAAGAGTTTAAAGAAGAGTGTAAAGAAGAGTGTAAAGAAGAGTTTAAATAAGAGTGTAAAGAAGAGTGTAAAGAAGAGTGTAAAGAAGAGTGTAAAGAAGAGTTTAAAGAAGAGTGTAAAGAAGAGTGTAAAGAAGAGTGTAAAGAAGAGTGTAAAGAAGAGTGTAAAGAAGAGTGTAAAGAAGAGTATAAAGAAGAGTGTAAAGAAGAGTGTAAAAAAGAGTGTAAAGAAGAGTGTAAAGAAGAGTTTAAAGAAGAGTTTAAAGAAGAGTGTAAAGAAGAGTGTAAAGAAGAGTGTAAAGAAGAGTTTAAAGAAGAGTGTAAAGAAGAGTGTAAAGAAGAGTGTAAAGAAGAGTGTAAAGAAGAGTGTAAAGAAGAGTGTAAAGAAGAGTTTAAAGAAGAGTGTAAAGAAGAGTGTAAAGAAGAGTGTAAAGAAGAGTGTAAAGAAGAGTTTAAAGAAGAGTGTAAAGAAGAGTGTAAAGAAGAGTGTAAAGAAGAGTTTAAAGAAGAGTGTAAAGAAGAGTGTAAAGAAGAGTTTAAAGAAGAGTGTAAAGAAGAGTGTAAAGAAGAGTTTAAAGAAGAGTGTAAAGAAGAGTGTAAAGAAGAGTGTAAAGAAGAGTATAAAGAAGAGTGTAAAGAAGAGTGTAAAGAAGAGTGTAAAGAAGAGTGTAAAGAAGAGTTTAAAGAAGAGTGTAAAGAAGAGTGTAAAGAAGAGTGTAAAGAAGAGTTTAAAGAAGAGTGTAAAGAAGAGTGTAAAGAAGAGTGTAAAGAAGAGTGTAAAGAAGAGTTTAAAGAAGAGTGTAAAGAAGAGTGTAAAGAAGAGTGTAAAGAAGAGTGTAAAGAAGAGTTTAAAGAAGAGTGTAAAGAAGAGTGTAAAGAAGAGTGTAAAGAAGAGTTTAAAGAAGAGTGTAAAGAAGAGTGTAAAGAAGAGTGTAAAGAAGAGTATAAAGAAGAGTGTAAAGAAGAGTGTAAAGAAGAGTGTAAAGAAGAGTGTAAAGAAGAGTTTAAAGAAGAGTGTAAAGAAGAGTGTAAAGAAGAGTGTAAAGAAGAGTTTAAAGAAGAGTGTAAAGAAGAGTGTAAAGAAGAGTGTAAAGAAGAGTGTAAAGAAGAGTTTAAAGAAGAGTGTAAAGAAGAGTGTAAAGAAGAGTGTAAAGAAGAGTGTTAAGAAGAGTTGAGGCTCTCACTGTGTGAACTCGTCTCATGGTCTCACAGTTTAAATTAATTATTCATTACACGACAAATATAACTTCACATGTATTTAATATTACATGTTATATATAATAAAAGATATTCAAATACTGTGTTTTACATCATGTTTAAATATATATAAATGACGTGACGTTGTAATCATTTTCCTGTATCTTCATTTGTACTGAAATGTATACAAATATATGTGTATAAATATATGTTTGTGTTTATAAATGTTGTGTTGATGTACACAAGTACAACTTTTCCTCCACATGTTCTTCATAAACAGTGGGTTTGATTGAAAGGTGCGTCGTCATGGTTACAATAATGAGAGGCTGTTGTTTACACGAGCGATGGTTGACGTGTGATCATCTACACACATGAGAGAACATCAGTCATGATGGAGAAGTTGTGCGACGATCATCAGCAGTGAGTCGTTGTGTTGTTGGTGGGAGGTTGTGTGTCGTAACCAGATGTTGCTGCAGCTTCTGCGACTCACACGAGACACACAAACAGGAAATGGAAGGTTTTCCTGATTTCAACCCTTAAGAAGGTTGTGTGTCTGTGTGTGGTTGTGTATTTGTGGCGTTCATACAAATCAAGGCCAGACATCTTTTCTCAATGGTTTCATTGTTCTTGGTTGTGTTTATTCTCTAGAGTCGCTCATGTTTGTTGTTGTGTTTTCTGGGAGATTCCAAGAAGTTATAAAAAAATAACACTTGAGTAACAATAGAGTTCCTGGACGCTTCTGTGAGGGGGTCTCGTCTCTTTAGGGGTCTCGTCTCTTTAGGGGTCCCGTCTCTTTAGGGGTCCCGTCTCTTTAGGGGTCTCGTCTCTTTAGGGGTCTCGTCTCTTTAGGGGTCCCGTCTCTTTAGGGGTCTCGTCTCTTTAGGGGTCCCGTCTCTTTAGGGGTCTCGTCTCTTTAGGGGTCTCGT
>NC_141824.1:1232901-1242901 GCF_982586985.1 Callionymus lyra
TGTATCTGTCAATCAAATGAGGTCTGAATCGGCAGATCTGTTGTGTGGAGTCCCTCAAGGTTCTGTTCTGGGTCCTTTATTGTTTTTACTTGATTCCCCTCGGTAAAATCATTCAGAGATTTCCAGATGTTTCTTATCACATGTTTGCTGATGACATCCAGCTCTACTGCTCTGTTGATCCAACTGAGCCCCAGAAGCTGAACTTAGTCAATTGTTGCTAGAAATCAAACAACAAGTGAAAACACTTTGCGGCTAAATGTGGACAAAACTGAAACTCTGGTGATTGTTGATGATGATAAGGTTCCAGGGTTGAGTCAGTACTTGGGTGACTTATGTCAGTCTGTCAAACTGAGCCTGAGAAACCTGGGTGTTGTATTTGATAAAGACATGTCTCTTGTTCAACACTGAAGAAAACTGACCAGAAACTGTTTCCTTCAACTGAGAAAAATCTCTAAACTTAGGAAAATGTTGTCGGAACATGATCTGGATCTTATAATCCATGAGTTTGTTTCTTCTCGTCTGGACTATTGTAACAGTTTGTTTTCATGTCTTAACAAGAAGGATCGTCTCGTCTGCAGTTGATTCAGAACTCTGAGCTGCTCTAGTAGAAGAACTCACATTTCTCCTTCAAACTCTTCACTGGCTTCCAGTTTCTTTCAGGATCAACTTTAAAATTCTGATTCTTGCTTTCAGATCTATTCATGGTCAGGCTCATCCTTACATCACTGATCTGATCCAGACTTACACCCCAGCTTGGGCTCTGAGGTCTTTGGATCAGAATCTACTGATGGTTCCACGCACACGACTCAGGACCAGAGGAGAGAAATCTTTTCAGGCTGTTGCTCCTAAGCTTTGGAACGATCTTCTCTCTCTTTGCGCTTGATGATCTACTGACTCCTTTAAGAAACATCTGTGTTTGATGATCTACTGACTCCTTCAAGAAACATCTGTGTTTGATGATCTACTGACTCCTTTAAGAAACATCTGTGTTTGATGATCTACTGACTCCTTTAAGAAACACCTGTGTTTGATGATCTACTGACTCCTTCAAGAAACATCTGTGTTTGATGATCTACTGACTCCTTCAAGAGACATCTGTGTTTGATGATCTACTGACTCCTTCAAGAGACATCTGTGTTTGATGATCTACTGACTCCTTCAAGAAACATCTGTGTTTGATGATCTACTGACTCCTTCAAGAAACATCTGTGTTTGATGATCTACTGACTCCTTCAAGAAACATCTGTGTTTGATGATCTACTGACTCCTTCAAGAAACATCTGTGTTTGATGATCTACTGACTCCTTCAAGAGACATCTGTGTTTGATGATCTACTGACTCCTTCAAGAGACATCTGTGTTTGATGATCTACTGACTCCTTCAAGAAACATCTGTGTTTGATGATCTACTGACTCCTTCAAGAAACATCTGTGTTTGATGATCTACTGACTCCTTCAAGAGACATCTGTGTTTGATGATCTACTGACTCCTTCAAGAGACATCTGTGTTTGATGATCTACTGACTCTTTCAAGAGACATCTGTGTTTGATGATCTACTGACTCCTTCAAGAAACATCTGTGTTTGATGATCTACTGACTCCTTCAAGAAACATCTGTGTTTGATGATCTACTGACTCCTTCAAGAAACATCTGTGTTTGATGATCTACTGACTCCTTCAAGAGACATCTGTGTTTGATGATCTACTGACTCCTTCAAGAAACATCTGTGTATGATGATCTACTGACTCCTTCAAGAAACATCTGTGTTTGATGATCTACTGACTCCTTCAAGAAACATCTGTGTTTGATGATCTACTGACTCCTTCAAGAGACATCTGTGTTTGATGATCTACTGACTCCTTCAAGAAACATCTGTGTTTGATGATCTACTGACTCCTTCAAGAAACATCTGTGTTTGATGATCTACTGACTCCTTCAAGAAACATCTGTGTTTGATGATCTACTGACTCCTTCAAGAAACATCTGTGTTTGATGATCTACTGACTCCTTCAAGAAACATCTGTGTGTTTGATGATCTACTGACTCCTTCAAGAAACATCTGTGATTTTGATGATCTACTGACTCCTTCAAGAAACATCTGTGTTTGATGATCTACTGACTCCTTCAAGAAACATCTGTGTTTGATGATCTACTGACTCCTTCAAGAAACATCTGTGTTTGATGATCTACTGACTCCTTCAAGAAACATCTGTGTTTGATGATCTACTGACTCCTTCAAGAGACATCTGTGTTTGATGATCTACTGACTCCTTCAAGAAACATCTGTGTATGATGATCTACTGACTCCTTCAAGAAACATCTGTGTTTGATGATCTACTGACTCCTTCAAGAAACATCTGTGTTTGATGATCTACTGACTCCTTCAAGAGACATCTGTGTTTGATGATCTACTGACTCCTTCAAGAAACATCTGTGTTTGATGATCTACTGACTCCTTCAAGAAACATCTGTGTTTGATGATCTACTGACTCCTTCAAGAAACATCTGTGTTTGATGATCTACTGACTCCTTCAAGAAACATCTGTGTTTGATGATCTACTGACTCCTTCAAGAAACATCTGTGTGTTTGATGATCTACTGACTCCTTCAAGAAACATCTGTGATTTTGATGATCTACTGACTCCTTCAAGAAACATCTGTGTTTGATGATCTACTGACTCCTTCAAGAAACATCTGTGTTTGATGATCTACTGACTCCTTCAAGAAACATGTGTGTTTGATGATCTACTGACTCCTTCAAGAAACATCTGTGTTTGATGATCTACTGACTCCTTCAAGAAACATCTGTGTTTGATGATCTACTGACT
Source organism: Callionymus lyra (assembly GCF_982586985.1). Lineage (NCBI taxonomy): Eukaryota > Metazoa > Chordata > Actinopteri > Syngnathiformes > Callionymidae > Callionymus > Callionymus lyra. The sequence continues at coordinate 1,235,730 of NC_141824.1, forward strand.
CCTTCAAGAAACATGTGTGTTTGATGATCTACTGACTCCTTCAAGAAACATCTGTGTTTGATGATCTACTGACTCCTTCAAGAAACATCTGTGTTTGATGATCTACTGACTCCTTCAAGAAACATCTGTGTTTGATGATCTACTGACTCCTTTAAGAAACATCTTAAGACGTTTCTATTTGTTCAGGCTTTTCCTTGATTTTCTGGAACTCCTGTTGTGTTATCAGTTTTATCTTGATCTTTAAAATATATACTTTATTGAGTATTGTTTTGATTGTTTAAGCGCTTTGTGACCCTGGTCTAGAAAAGCTCTATATAAATCAAAATTACTTACTTACTTACTTACTTACAAACGAATAGATGTCGTTTCTCACGAGGCCTACAGCAGTTGTGCGACACAAAAGTCTTTGTTTTGAGACAAACAATGGTTTTGTTCTGAAGTGAATCATTCAAGATGTTCTTCCAATGATTGGCTAATAATGGTTCTTTTCGAGGGGAGACGGTTCCAACGGTTCCAACGATGCCACAACACATGTGTCATCAGGGAGGTTTGAACCCATGATGAGTCACTGATGAGTCACGCAGACCAACTCTGACTCGTTCACCGTCACTGAGACGAAGTGTGTTCTATGATCAGGATCTTGATTGTTGCTCACACACAGGGAACCACATGCTGCTGCGAGTGTTACCGTCACTGTACCCCAGACAGCCGGAGGTGGTTCATCGTCACCTGAGCGGCCTGGTCTCCATGTTGCCTCACCTGGAGCCTCCGGAGCAGCAGCACCTGGTCAAGCTGCTGCAGATGGTGGCGGAGCAACATCCTCTGGTGAGACTCTGGTCCTGCCTGAGAACCAACACCAGAACCAACACCAGAACCAACACCAGAACCAACATTAGAACAAACACCAGAACCAACACCAGAACCAACACCAGAACCAACACCAGAACCAACATTAGAACAAACACCAGAACCAACACCAGAACCAACACCAGAACCAACACCAGAACCAACACCAGAACCAACATTAGAACAAACACGAGAACCAACACTAGAACCAACACCAGAACCAACACCAGAACCAACACCAGAACCAACACCAGAACCAACACCAGAACCAACATTAGAACAAACACCAGAACCAACACCAGAACCAACACCAGAACCAACACCAGAACCAACATTAGAACAAACACGAGAACCAACACTAGAACCAACACCAGAACCAACACCAGAACCAACACCAGAACCAACACCAGAACCAACATTAGAACAAACACGAGAACCAACACTAGAACCAACACCAGAACCAACACAAGAACAAACACTAGAACCAACACCAGAACCAACACCAGAACCAACATTAGAACAAACACGAGAACCAACACTAGAACCAACACCAGAACCAACACCAGAACCAACACAAGAACAAACACTAGAACCAACACCAGAACCAACACCAGAACCAACACCAGAACCAACACCAGAACTAACACCAGAACCAACATTAGAACAAACACGAGAACCAACACTAGAACCAACACCAGAACCAACACCAGAACCAACATTAGAACCAACAAGAGAACCAACACCAGAACCAACACCAGAACCAACACAAGAACAAACACCAGAACTAACACTAGAACCAACACCAGAACCAACACAAGAACAAACACTAGAACCAACATTAGAACCAACATTAGAACCAACACTAGAACCAACATTAGAACCAACACTAGAACCAACATTAGAACCAACATTAGAACCAACATTAGAACCAACACTAGAACCAACATTAGAACCAACATTAGAACCAACATTAGAACCAACACTAGAACCAACATTAGAACTAACACTAGAACCAACATTAGAACCAACACTAGAACCAACACTAGAACCAACATTAGAACCAACATTAGAACCAACATTAGAACCAACATTAGAACCAACATTAGAACCAACATTAGAACCAACACTAGAACCAACATTAGAACTAACACTAGAACCAACATTAGAACCAACACTAGAACCAACATTAGAACCAACACTAGAACCAACACTAGAACCAACACTAGAACCAACATTAGAACCAACACTCAAACCTTCTGTTCGATTCAGGCCTGGTGTGCGACGTTGAGGGAATCACCTCCTGTCGTCCGACCAATCACACGCCTCCGTTCGTTCCTACACATGTTCAACATCTGGATCTGCTTTATTTTCGTCTTCGCAAACTAATAATAGTTTTTCACGGTGAAACCATTTTCCTTCAAAAATACACTTTGTGATTTTCTGTCAAAAGCCAATGTTTATCCTCAACAGAAACTTTCATTCCATTCTTTTTAAACATGATTTTATTAATTAATCAATATAATTTATTGATTAATGCTTCGTTGTCTATTTAAATAAAGTCAGTGTTGAGCTGATCTGGGGTCAGTTTGACATAATTAGTTCTATTTTTAAATGTAATGATCTTTAATGTTGTGGACATTGACTTGTTGACACTTGTTTAATACTTTTCAAATGTGTTTACTTTGTAATTCTTTAAAATAATGTGAACAAAACAACAACAATCACCTGTTGGTCAAACTAAGTATTGCAGAAACAGTCATCAATCAATCATCAATCAATCAATCATCAATCAATCATCAATCAATCATCAATCAATCATCAATCAATCATCAATCAATCAATCAATCAATCATCAATCAATCATCAATCAATCATCAATCATCAATCAATCATCAATCAATCATCAATCAATCAATCAATGAATCGATCAATGAATCTATCAATCAAAGATCAATCAATCAATCATCAATCAATCAATCAATGAATCAATCAATCAATCTATCAATCAAAGATCAATCAATCAAAGATCAATCAATCAAAGATAAATCAATCAATCCATCAAAGATCAATCAATCTATCTATCTATCAAATATCAGTCAACCAAAGATCAATCAATCAAAGATCAATCATCAATCAATCATAAATCAATCACCAATCAATCATCAATCAATCATCAATCAATCAATCAATCAATCAGAGATCAATCAATCAATGAATCGATCAATAAATCAATCAATCAGAGATCAATCAATCAATCAAAGATCAATCAAAGATCAATCAATCAATCAAATCTCTTGAACTGAAACATCATTGAAGCAAAATGTCTTTATTGAATTATTACTTGTTGTTTTTGCCAAATACAATAGTGTCCCAGGGAGCAGCCCAGTGGACACCCTGGAAAGGTTCACTCCATGAAGAAACTATGATCAAAGCTTTTCTTTGAGTCAATGTTTCATCCCTTCTTTCTTCTTGTGTCTCCAGATGTTGAGTCCTCAGGTGCCTGCACTGGTCTCGCACCTGAGCCTCCCACACCTGACCCCGGCGGTCCTTGGGATCCTGCTGGACGTGTCTCAGGCCAGTCCGTCGTCGCTGGTCGACTTCCTGCCCGTGTTCCGGACCGCGGCGCAGCACGACCCCGCCCTCCTGGGTCACGTGACCAGGATCCACGGCGCCGTGGGCATCATCCACGAGGTGAAGGTCACGTCTGTTGACCTTTACATGTTTTTCAAGGTCAAATCAAACATAACATCATCAGATCAAACCTCGTGACGAGACGTTTAACACGTTTATTCCGTGTTGATCTCAGGACTGAACATGTCAACACGGCTCTCAAGTCAAACAGTGTTTCAACAAACGCACACATGTGACACAGTTGTCGTTACCTAGCAACAACAACACAACATGTTTGAACATTTATAACGTTTCAGAGACTGACGTGTGGAACTCACTGTTGTCAAAACAAACACATCAACACGTCGAATAATACATGTTTGTGTTGTTGTGTTGAGTGTCACTCACACACACACACACTCACACACACTCACACACTCACACACACTCACACACACTTATGACTCATTGGACAGATGAACGATGGGAAGATCCTCAGTTGTGTTTAATCAGTGTGTGTGTTGTTGTGATGTGTGACTCTATTGTATCATCAGTGTGTGTGTGTTGTTGTGATGTGTGACTCTATTGTATCATCAGTGTGTGTGTTGTTGTGATGTGTGACTCTATTGTATCATCAGTGTGTGTGTTGTTGTGATGTGTGACTCTATTGTATCATCAGTGTGTGTGTGCTGTTGTGATGTGTGACTCTATTGTATCATCAGTGTGTGTGTGTTGTTGTGATGTGTGACTCTGTTGTATCATCAGTGTGTGTGTTGTTGTGATGTGTGACTCTATTGTATCATCAGTGTGTGTGTTGTTGTGATGTGTGACTCTATTGTATCATCAGTGTGTTGTTGTGATGTGTGACTCTATTGTATCATCAGTGTGTGTGTTGTTGTGATGTGTGACTCTATTGTATCATCAATGTGTTGTTGTGATGTGTGACTCTATTGTATCATCAGTGTGTGTGTTGTTGTGATGTGTGACTCTATTGTATCATCAGTGTGTTGTTGTGATGTGTGACTCTATTGTATCATCAGTGTGTGTGTTGTTGTGATGTGTGACTCTATTGTATCATCAGTGTGTGTGTTGTTGTGATGTGTGACTCTATTGTATCATCAGTGTGTGTGTGTTGTTGTGATGTGTGACTCTGTTGTATCATCAGTGTGTGTGTTGTTGTGATGTGTGACTCTATTGTATCATCAGTGTGTGTGTGTTGTTGTGATGTGTGACTCTGTTGTATCATCAGTGTGTGTGTTGTTGTGATGTGTGACTCTATTGTATCATCAGTGTGTGTGTTGTTGTGATGTGTGACTCTATTGTATCATCAGTGTGTTGTTGTGATGTGTGACTCTATTGTATCATCAGTGTGTGTGTTGTTGTGATGTGTGACTCTATTGTATCATCAATGTGTTGTTGTGATGTGTGACTCTATTGTATCATCAGTGTGTGTGTTGTTGTGATGTGTGACTCTATTGTATCATCAGTGTGTTGTTGTGATGTGTGACTCTATTGTATCATCAGTGTGTGTGTGTTGTTGTGATGTGTGACTCTATTGTATCATCAGTGTGTGTGTTGTTGTGATGTGTGACTCTATTGTATCATCAGTGTGTGTGTTGTTGTGATGTGTGACTCTATTGTATCATCAGTGTGTGTGTGCTGTTGTGATGTGTGACTCTATTGTATCATCAGTGTGTGTGTATTGTTGTGATGTGTGACTCTGTTGTATCATCAGTGTGTGTGTGTTGTTGTGATGTGTGACTCTATTGTATCATCAGTGTGTTGTTGTGATGTGTGACTCTATTGTATCATCAGTGTGTGTGTTGTTGTGATGTGTGACTCTATTGTATCATCAGTGTGTGTGTTGTTGTGATGTGTGACTCTATTGTATCATCAGTGTGTGTGTGTTGTTGTGATGTGTGACTCTATTGTATCATCAGTGTGTGTGTGTTGTTGTGATGTGTGACTCTATTGTATCATCAGTGTGTGTAGTTGTGATGTGTGACTCTATTGTATCATCAGTGTGTGTGTGTTGTTGTGATGTGTGACTCTATTGTATCATCAGTGTGTGTGTGCTGTTGTGATGTGTGACTCTATTGTATCATCAGTGTGTGTGTGTTGTTGTGATGTGTGACTCTATTGTATCATCAGTGTGTGTGTGTTGTGATGTGTGACTCTATTGTATCATCAGTGTGTGTGTGTTGTTGTGATGTGTGACTCTATTGTATCATCAGTGTGTGTGTGTTGTTGTGATGTGTGACTCTATTGTATCATCAGTGTGTGTGTTGTTGTTGTGATGTGTGACTCTATTGTATCATCAGTGTGTGTGTGTTGTTGTGATGTGTGACTCTATTGTATCATCAGTGTGTGTGTGTTGTTGTGATGTGTGACTCTATTGTATCATCAGTGTGTGTGTGTTGTTGTGATGTGTGACTCTATTGTATCATCAGTGTGTGTGTGTTGTTGTGATGTGTGACTCTATTGTATCATCAGTGTGTGTGTTGTTGTGATGTGTGACTCTATTGTATCATCAGTGTGTGTCTGCTGTGATTGGTAAATCATGGAGGTTTGTCACCGCGTGTCATCATGGTCTCTACTTCCAAGGCACTCATTGTATTAAACAAAGTGTGATGACAGCTGGAGGAGTGAAGCCATTATTAGGTCATCATAGACTCTCGTAACCTCTCGTTCGTCCAGATTTCAGAGCCACTTTATAAAGTAATAAGTTCAAAGGTCATGATGAGAAGTTACTGCGTCTTGAAGAACATTCACTAAATATTTCCCATAAGTCTCGGCGGTGAAACCAGACTTTACTGATCATCTTCAAAAACATGTTTATATGATTTTTCATATTGTGTGGATTATTGTTTATTCATGTATTATTTGTGCAACATATTCAAATACCTGTATGTTATTAGTTTACGGGAGAAAACTGCAGTACCCGGAGTAAACTCAGAGTAAACTCAGAGTAAACTCAGAGTAAACTCAGAGTAAACTCAGAGTAAACCCAGAGTAAACTCAGAGTAAACCCAGAGTAAACTCAGAGTAAACCCAGAGTAAACCCAGAGTAAACTCAGAGTAAACTCAGAGTAAACTCAGAGTAAACCCAGAGTAAACTCAGAGTAAACCCAGAGTAAACCCAGAGTAAACCCGGAGTAAACTCAGAGTGAACCCAGAGTAAACCCAGAGTAAACCCAGAGTAAACCCAGAGTATACTCAGAGTAAACCCAGAGTAAACCCAGAGTAAACCCAGAGTAAACCCAGAGTAAACTCAGAGTAAACCCGGAGTAAACTCAGAGTGAACCCAGAGTAAACCCAGAGTAAACCCAGAGTAAACCCAGAGTATACTCAGAGTAAACCCAGAGTAAACCCGGAGTAAACCCAGAGTAAACCCAGAGTAAACCCAGAGTAAACTCAGAGTAAACCCAGAGTAAACCCAGAGTAAACTCGGAGTAAACCCAGAGTAAACCCGGAGTAAACCCAGAGTAAACCCGGAGTAAACCCAGAGTAAACTCAGAGTAAACCCAGAGTAAACCCAGAGTAAACCCGGAGTAAACTCAGAGTAAACCCAGAGTAAACCCAGAGTAAACCCAGAGTAAACTCAGAGTAAACCCAGAGTAAACCCGGAGTAAACTCAGAGTAAACCCAGAGTAAACCCGGAGTAAACTCGGAGTAAACCCAGAGTAAACTCAGAGTAAACCCAGAGTAAACCCGGA
>NC_141824.1:1247901-1265401 GCF_982586985.1 Callionymus lyra
TCCCTCAACCTGGACAGTGTCGAAGACGGACAACCACAACCTGACGTCTCCATCTCGAGCCGTCAATCAGAGCAACAGGAAGTGGCGTCTCCTGAGAGGAAGTCGAGCAGTGACGCGTCTGTTCCTCCACCTGTGGACGTCGTCCAGGAAGCTGTGAACCCGGAGCAGGAAGTAGAATCCGACCGACTCTTCCATCATTTGAGAGACAACATGGAGACAATCAAAGAGTTTTGTCAAGACCTGCTTCTTCGGATCCCGATCCCAGATCAGTGTGTGATTGAAGGTTCGTGCACAACTCTGACCCTTGACCTCAGAGCGGCTCCACATGCATCCGTGAATCATCCATGTGTGACCCACAGACCATAATAAACACTTTACACTAGACACAGATACACAGAAGTTTATCCTGATCACACGTGTTGATCAACATCTAAATAAACAGTTATTTATGCAGAATATATTTTTGTTCTTCCTCGAGTGAAGGATCGTCGTCTCTGATGATGTCACTGATGATGTCACTGCTGCTGACCCGCACAAGACACTTCACACGTTAAACACTTAACTCAGTGTTTAAGAAATATATGTATTTATACTCTTAACTTAACTCTTAACTTAACTTAGATTCTTTTGAATGAAAATATTTTGATTTTACTTGTTTTCATTATAACTGCTTTTATTTTGAAGGAACAGTAACATGTTGTGATAAAAGCTTAACATTGTCAGTGATTTTAATTCATATGAGATTAAACTTAAGCTTCAGTTTAATTTTCTTACAACTTGAATCTCAAACATTTCTTCCATGTTTTGAACACATTAAAAATACCATGTGATCAGTGTGTTGATGTTTTGTAGATTCAAACCGAGGCTTCGTGGCCAGACTGTCCTTCTCGTGTCCACTGAAGAGGAACTTCTGCCTCTACAGCGAGTCCAGCTTCGTGATGAGCAGCCGCCGGCCTCACCTGTGGATCCACCTCATGCTGCTGCAGCAACAGGTTCTTGCAGCAACAGGTTCTTTAGTTCCTTCCACGTGTTCCACGACATTTATCGTACGTCTGTCCAGAGTCGAGCCGAAGCGACGCTGAGGTCCTCGGACGAGTGTGTGCGACGACTGGCGAGTCTGTGGGAGAAGACCAGGATCACAGGATCTCACAGCTTCACCGTGGCCATGACTCAGCAGACCACGCCGCACAAGAAGGTACTTTGACTGAAGAGATGATGATGTTATTGTGTTCCATTGTCACTTAAGTTCAAACTAACTTTCATCCAAAGTTGCTTCTTTTGAACGAGGACGATCAATGAGTTAATCGATCACATGTTACGTCCTGAGAGACGAGAAAAGTCTTTTGTCGACAAACTGTGCTGAAGCTTCAAGACTCTCGTCACTTTCTGGCTCATGTTCTTTGTTCTTCTGTCTCTACTGTGACTCACTCAGGTGTGTCGACTCACCTGATTACTATATTAGCTGCCATTTTTAAAAAGCTCCAACAGTCGAGGTTCTTCGTCACAGAATCCTGAAGACAAATGCTGTGTCTCAAATCACTTCTTAGTATACTAGAAGTTAGTACCATCAGGATAGTGTACGTACTAACTAGTAACTAATCCTCCACAGATAGTATGTCTCAAACATACTTCTCTTAGTATACTAGAAGTTAGTACCATCAGGATAGTGTATGTACTAACTAGTAACTAAACCTCCACAGATAGTATGTCTCAAATCACTTCTTAGTATACTAGAAGTTAGTATCATCAGGATAGTGTACGTACTAACTAGTAACTAATCCTCCACAGATAGTATGTCTCAAACATACTTCTCTTAGTATACTAGAAGTTAGTATCATCAGGATAGTGTATGTACTAACTAGTAACTAATCCTCCACAGATAGTATGTCTCAAACATACTTCTCTTAGTATACTAGAAGTTAGTATCATCAGGATAGTGTACGTACTAACTAGTAACTAATCCTCCACAGATAGTATGTCTCAAACATACTTCTCTTAGTATACTAGAAGTTAGTATCATCAGGATAGTGTACGTACTAACTAGTAACTAATCCTCCACAGATAGTATGTCTCAAACATACTTCTCTTAGTACACTAGAAGTTAGTATCATCAGGATAGTGTACGTACTAACTAGTAACTAATCCTCCACAGATAGTATGTCTCAAACATACTTCTCTTAGTATACTAGAAGTTAGTATCATCAGGATAGTGTACGTACTAACTAGTAACTAATCCTCCACAGATAGTATGTCTCAAACATACTTTACTTAGTACACTAGAAGTTAGTACCATCAGGATAGTGTACGTACTAACTAGTAACTAATTCTCCACGGATAGTATGTCTCAAACATACTTCTCTTAGTATACTAGAAGTTAGTACCATCAGGATAGTGTACGTACTAACTAGTAACTAATCCTCCACAGATAGTATGTCTCAAACATACTTCTCTTAGTACACTAGAAGTTAGTACCATCAGGATAGTGTACGTACTAACTAGTAACTAATCCTCCACAGATAGTATGTCTCAAATCACATACTTCTTAGTATACTAGAAGTTAGTACCATCAGGATAGTGTACGTACTAACTAGTAACTAATCCTCCACAGATAGTATGTCTCAAACATACTTCTCTTAGTACACTAGAAGTTAGTACCATCAGGATAGTGTCATACTAACTAGTAACTAATCCTCCACAGATAGTATGTCTCAAACATACTTCTCTTAGTATACTAGAAGTTAGTATCATCAGGATAGTGTACGTACTAACTAGTAACTAATCCTCCACAGATAGTATGTCTCAAACATACTTCTCTTAGTACACTAGAAGTTAGTATCATCAGGATAGTGTACGTACTAACTAGTAACTAATCCTCCACAGATAGTATGTCTCAAATCACATACTTCTTAGTATACTAGAAGTTAGTACCATCAGGATAGTGTACGTACTAACTAGTAACTAATCCTCCACAGATAGTATGTCTCAAACATACTTCTCTTAGTACACTAGAAGTTAGTACCATCAGGATAGTGTACGTACTAACTAGTAACTAATTCTCCACGGATAGTATGTCTCAAACATACTTCTCTTAGTATACTAGAAGTTAGTACCATCAGGATAGTGTACGTACTAACTAGTAACTAATCCTCCACAGATAGTATGTCTCAAACATACTTCTCTTAGTACACTAGAAGTTAGTACCATCAGGATAGTGTACGTACTAACTAGTAACTAATCCTCCACAGATAGTATGTCTCAAATCACATACTTCTTAGTATACTAGAAGTTAGTACCATCAGGATAGTGTACTTACTAACTAGTAACTAATCCTCCACAGATAGTATGTCTCAAACATACTTCTCTTAGTACACTAGAAGTTAGTACCATCAGGATAGTGTCATACTAACTAGTAACTAATCCTCCACAGATAGTATGTCTCAAACATACTTCTCTTAGTACACTAGAAGTTAGTACCATCAGGATAGTGTACGTACTAACTAGTAACTAATCCTCCACAGATAGTATGTCTCAAATCACATACTTCTTAGTATACTAGAAGTTAGTACCATCAGGATAGTGTACGTACTAACTAGTAACTAATCCTCCACAGATAGTATGTCTCAAACATACTTCTCTTAGTACACTAGAAGTTAGTACCATCAGGATAGTGTCATACTAACTAGTAACTAATCCTCCACAGATAGTATGTCTCAAACATACTTCTCTTAGTATACTAGAAGTTAGTATCATCAGGATAGTGTACGTACTAACTAGTAACTAATCCTCCACAGATAGTATGTCTCAAACATACTTCTCTTAGTACACTAGAAGTTAGTATCATCAGGATAGTGTACGTACTAACTAGTAACTAATCCTCCACAGATAGTATGTCTCAAATCACATACTTCTTAGTATACTAGAAGTTAGTACCATCAGGATAGTGTACGTACTAACTAGTAACTAATCCTCCACAGATAGTATGTCTCAAACATACTTCTCTTAGTACACTAGAAGTTAGTACCATCAGGATAGTGTACGTACTAACTAGTAACTAATTCTCCACGGATAGTATGTCTCAAACATACTTCTCTTAGTATACTAGAAGTTAGTACCATCAGGATAGTGTACGTACTAACTAGTAACTAATCCTCCACAGATAGTATGTCTCAAACATACTTCTCTTAGTACACTAGAAGTTAGTACCATCAGGATAGTGTACGTACTAACTAGTAACTAATCCTCCACAGATAGTATGTCTCAAATCACATACTTCTTAGTATACTAGAAGTTAGTACCATCAGGATAGTGTACGTACTAACTAGTAACTAATCCTCCACAGATAGTATGTCTCAAACATACTTCTCTTAGTACACTAGAAGTTAGTACCATCAGGATAGTGTCATACTAACTAGTAACTAATCCTCCACAGATAGTATGTCTCAAACATACTTCTCTTAGTATACTAGAAGTTAGTATCATCAGGATAGTGTACGTACTAACTAGTAACTAATCCTCCACAGATAGTATCTCTCAAACATACTTCTCTTAGTATACTAGAAGTTAGTATCATCAGGATAGTGTACGTACTAACTAGTAACTAATCCTCCACAGATAGTATGTCTCAAACATACTTCTCTTAGTACACTAGAAGTTAGTATCATCAGGATAGTGTACGTACTAACTAGTAACTAATCCTCCACAGATAGTATGTCTCAAATCACATACTTCTTAGTATACTAGAAGTTAGTACCATCAGGATAGTGTACGTACTAACTAGTAACTAATCCTCCACAGATAGTATGTCTCAAACATACTTCTCTTAGTACACTAGAAGTTAGTACCATCAGGATAGTGTACGTACTAACTAGTAACTAATTCTCCACGGATAGTATGTCTCAAACATACTTCTCTTAGTATACTAGAAGTTAGTACCATCAGGATAGTGTACGTACTAACTAGTAACTAATCCTCCACAGATAGTATGTCTCAAACATACTTCTCTTAGTACACTAGAAGTTAGTACCATCAGGATAGTGTACGTACTAACTAGTAACTAATCCTCCACAGATAGTATGTCTCAAATCACATACTTCTTAGTATACTAGAAGTTAGTACCATCAGGATAGTGTACGTACTAACTAGTAACTAATCCTCCACAGATAGTATGTCTCAAACATACTTCTCTTAGTATACTAGAAGTTAGTATCATCAGGATAGTGTACGTACTAACTAGTAACTAATCCTCCACAGATAGTATGTCTCAAACATACTTCTCTTAGTATACTAGAAGTTAGTACCATCAGGATAGTGTACGTACTAACTAGTAATTAATCCTCCACAGATAGTATGTCTCAAATCACATACTTCTTAGTATACTAGAAGTTAGTACCATCAGGATAGTGTACGTACTAACTAGTAACTAATCCTCCACAGATAGTATGTCTCAAATCACATACTTCTTAGTATACTAGAAGTTAGTATCATCAGGATAGTGTACGTACTAACTAGTAACTAATCCTCCACAGATAGTATGTCTCAAATCACATACTTCTTAGTATACTAGAAGTTAGTATCATCAGGATAGTGTACGTACTAACTAGTAACTAATCCTCCACAGATAGTATGTCTCAAACATACTTCTCTTATTATACTAGAAGTTAGTATACTCAGGATAGTGTACGTACTAACTAGTAACTAATCCTCCACAGATAGTATGTCTCAAACATACTTCTCTTAGTATACTAGAAGTTAGTATGCATCAGGATAGTGTACGTACTAACTAGTAACTAATCCTCCACAGATAGTATGTCTCAAACATACTTCTCTTATTATACTAGAAGTTAGTATACTCAGGATAGTGTACGTACTAACTAGTAACTAATCCTCCCCAGATAGTATGTCTCAAACATACTTCTCTTAGTATACTAGAAGTTAGTATGCATCAGGATAGTGTACGTACTAACTAGTAACTAATCCTCCACAGATAGTACGTCTCAAACATACTTCTCTTAGTATACTAGAAGTTAGTATCATCAGGATAGTGTACGTACTAACTAGCAACTAATTCTCCACAGATAGTATGTCTCAAACATACTTCTCTTAGTATACTAGAAGTTAGTATCATCAGGATAGTGTACGTACTAACTAGCAACTAATTCTCCACAGATAGTATGTCTCAAACATACTTCTCTTAGTATACTAGAAGTTAGTATCATCAGGATAGTCTACGTACTAACTAGTAACTACTTCTCCACAGTTAGTATGTCTCAAACATACTTCTCTTAGTATACTAGAAGTTAGTATCATCAAGATAGTGTACGTACTAACTAGTAACTACTTCTCCACAGTTAGTATGTCTCAAACATACTTCTCTTAGTATACTAGAAGTTAGTATCATCAGGATAGTGTACGTACTAACTAGTAACTAATCCTCCACAGATAGTATGTCTCAAACATACTTCTCTTAGTATACTAGAAGTTAGTATGCATCAGGATAGTGTACGTACTAACTAGTAACTAATCCTCCACAGATAGTATGTCTCAAACATACTTCTCTTAGTATACTAGAAGTTAGTATCATCAGGATAGTGTACGTACTAACTAGTGACTAATCCTCCACAGATAGTATGTCTCTAATCACATACTTCTCTTAGTATACTAGAAGTTAGTATCATCAGGATAGTGTACGTACTAACTAGTAACTAATCCTCCACAGATAGTACATCTCAAACATACTTCTCTTAGTATACTAGAAGTTAGTATCATCAGGATATTGTACGTAATAACTAGTAACTAATCCTCCACAGATAGTATGTCTCAAACATACTTCTCTTAGTACACTAGAAGTTAGTATCATCAGGATAGTGTACGTACTAACTAGTAACTAATCCTCCACAGATAGTAAGTCTCAAACATACTTCTCTTAGTATACTAGTAGTTAGTATGCATCAGGATTGTGTACGTACTAACTAGTAACTAATCCTCCACAGATAGTATGTCTCAAACATACTTCTCTTAGTATACTAGAAGTTAGTATCATCAGGATAGTGTACCTACTAACTAGTAACTAATCCTCCACAGATAGTATGTCTCAAACATACTTCTCTTAGTATACTAGAAGTTAGTATGCATCAGGATAGTGTACGTACTAACTAGCAACTAATTCTCCACAGATAGTATGTCTCAAACATACTTCTCTTAGTATACTAGAAGTTAGTATGCATCAGGATAGTGTACGTACTAACTAGTAACTAATCCTCCACAGATAGTATGTCTCAAACATACTTCTCTTAGTATACTAGAAGTTAGTATGCATCAGGATAGTGTACGTACTAACTAGCAACTAATTCTCCACAGATAGTATGTCTCAAACATACTTCTCTTAGTATACTAGAAGTTAGTATCATCAGGATAGTGTACGTACTAACTAGTAACTAATCCTCCACAGATAGTATGTCTCAAACATACTTCTCTTAGTATACTAGAAGTTAGTATGCATCAGGATAGTGTACGTACTAACTAGTAACTAATCCTCCACAGATAGTATGTCTCAAACATACTTCTCTTAGTATACTAGAAGTTAGTATCATCAGGATAGTGTACGTACTAACTAGTGACTAATCCTCCACAGATAGTATGTCTCTAATCACATACTTCTCTTAGTATACTAGAAGTTAGTATCATCAGGATAGTGTACGTACTAACTAGTAACTAATCCTCCACAGATAGTACATCTCAAACATACTTCTCTTAGTATACTAGAAGTTAGTATCATCAGGATATTGTACGTAATAACTAGTAACTAATCCTCCACAGATAGTATGTCTCAAACATACTTCTCTTAGTATACTAGAAGTTAGTATCATCAGGATAGTGTACGTACTAACTAGTAACTAATCCTCCACAGATAGTATGTCTCAAACATACTTCTCTTAGTATACTAGAAGTTAGTATCATCAGGATCGTGTCATACTAACTAGTAACTAATCCTCCACAGATAGTATGTCTCAAACATACTTCTCTTAGTATACTAGAAGTTAGTATCATCAGGATAGTGTACGTACTAACTAGTAACTAATCCTCCACAGATAGTATGTCTCAAACATACTTCTCTTAGTATACTAGAAGTTAGTATGCATCAGGATTGTGTACGTACTAACTAGTAACTAATCCTCCACAGATAGTATGTCTCAAATCACATACTTCTTAGTATACTAGAAGTTAGTACCATCAGGATAGTGTACGTACTAACTAGTAACTAATCCTCCACAGATAGTATGTCTCAAATCACATACTTCTTAGTATACTAGAAGTTAGTATCATCAGGATAGTGTACGTACTAACTAGTAACTAATCCTCCACAGATAGTATGTCTCAAATCACATACTTCTTAGTATACTAGAAGTTAGTATCATCAGGATAGTGTACGTACTAACTAGTAACTAATCCTCCACAGATAGTATGTCTCAAATCACATACTTCTTAGTATACTAGAAGTTAGTATCATCAGGATAGTGTACGTACTAACTAGTAACTAATCCTCCACAGATAGTATGTCTCAAATCACATACTTCTTAGTATACTAGAAGTTAGTATCATCAGGATAGTGTACGTACTAACTAGTAACTAATCCTCCACAGATAGTATGTCTCAAACATACTTCTCTTATTATACTAGAAGTTAGTATACTCAGGATAGTGTACGTACTAACTAGTAACTAATCCTCCACAGATAGTATGTCTCAAACATACTTCTCTTAGTATACTAGAAGTTAGTATGCATCAGGATAGTGTACGTACTAACTAGTAACTAATCCTCCACAGATAGTATGTCTCAAACATACTTCTCTTATTATACTAGAAGTTAGTATACTCAGGATAGTGTATGTACTAACTAGTAACTAATCCTCCACAGATAGTATGTCTCAAACATACTTCTCTTAGTATACTAGAAGTTAGTATGCATCAGGATAGTGTACGTACTAACTAGTAACTAATCCTCCACAGATAGTATGTCTCAAACATACTTCTCTTAGTATACTAGAAGTTAGTAAGTAAGTTAGTAACGATGATTTCAACCAGCTGTAGGAACACTAGCGACACCTGCTGGCAGCACATTTGCAAGTTTGGAAAAAGAAATAAAGAAAAAATATGAGAATCGAAATATTCACGAGATATTTAAGCTGGAATCAGCACTGAAGACGTGTCGTCCTTCTACTGCTGCTGAAAATACACCTGTAAGTATATATATATATATATATATATATATATGCATTTATATATGACGTAAGTTGTAAACAGAAGTCCAAGACGCACTTACGCACTGAAAATACTAACTTTGAGTACGCTAGTATGCGATTTGAGACACAGCTACAGAGACGATCCTGAAGATGTGTGTGTTCGGCCACTGGTCATAATTCAAGACATTTGTACTGATTCAACAAATGATGTTCCGAGTTTTCAGGTTCAAGATAACTTTACAAAACATGATCAAAACTGAATGAATCTCTTTGAGTTGATTCATTATCCACCAAAACCATACTGTACTATACTGTAACTATAACTATAACTATAACTATAACTATAACTATAACTATAACTATAACTTATACTGTAAATATAACTATAACTATAACTTATACTGTAACTATAACTGTAACTTATACTCTAACTATAACTATAACTGTAACAATAACTGCAACTATAACTATAACTGTAACTTATACTGTAACTAACTGTAACTGTTACTATAACTGTAACTAACTGTAACTGTAACTGTAACTGTTACTATTACTGTAACTGTAACTGTTACTGTTAATATAACTATAACTATAACTGTAACTGTAACTATAACTGTTACTATAACTATAACTAACTGTAACTGTAACTGTAACTGTTACTATAACTATAACTATAACTGTAACTGTTACTATAACTGCAACTGTAACTGTAACTATAACTGTTACTATAACTATAACTATAACTGTAACTGTTACTATAACTATAACTATAACTATAACTACAACTACAACTGTAACTGTAACTGTAACTGTAACTATAACTGTTACTATAACTATAACTATAACTGTAACTGTAACTGTTACTATAACTGTAACTGTAACTATAACTGTTACTATAACTATAACTATAACTATAACTATAACTGTAACTATAACTGTTACTATAACTATAACTGTAACTGTAACTGTTACTATAACTATAAATATAACTGTAACTGTAACTGTAACTATAACTGTTACTATAACTATAACTACAACTGTAACTGTAACTATAACTGTTACTATAACTATAACTATAACTGTAACTATAACTGTTACTATAACTATAACTGTAACTGTAACTGTAACTATAACTGTTACTATAACTATAACTATAACTGTAACTATAACTGTTACTATAACTATAACTGTAACTGCAACTATAACTATAACTGTAACTTATACTGTAACTAACTGTAACTGTAACTGTTACTATAACTGTAACTAACTGTAACTGTAACTGTAACTGTTACTATAACTGTAACTGTAACTGTTACTGTTAATATAACTATAACTATAACTGTAACTGTAACTGTAACTGTTACTATAACTGCAACTGTAACTGTAACTATAACTGTTACTATAACTATAACTATAACTATAACTGTAACTGTAACTGTTACTATAACTGCAACTGTAACTGTAACTATAACTGTTACTATAACTATAACTATAACTGTAACTGTTACTATAACTATAACTATAACTATAACTATAACTACAACTGTAACTGTAACTATAACTGTTACTATAACTATAACTATAACTGTAACTGTAACTGTTACTATAACTGTAACTGTAACTGTAACTATAACTGTTACTATAACTATAACTATAACTGTAACTATAACTGTTACTATAACTATAACTGTAACTGTTACTATAACTATAAATATAACTGTAACTGTAACTGTAACTGTAACTGTAACTATAACTGTTACTATAACTATAACTATAACTGTAACTGTAACTGTAACTATAACTGTTACTATAACTATAACTATAACTGTAACTATAACTGTTACTATAACTATAACTGTAACTGTAACTATAACTATAACTGTTACTATAACTATAACTATAACTGTAACTATAACTGTTACTATAACTATAACTGTAACTGTTACTATAACTATAACTATAACTATAACTGTAACTGTAACTGTAACTGTAACTATAACTGTTACTATAACTATAACTGTAACTGTTACTATAACTGTTACTATAACTATAACTATAACTGTAACTGTAACTGTTACTATAACTGTAACTGTAACTATAACTGTAACTATAACTGTTACTATAACTATAACTGTAACTGTTACTATAACTATAAATATAACTGTAACTGTAACTGTAACTGTAACTATAACTGTTACTATAACTATAACTATAACTACAACTGTAACTGTAACTGTAACTATAACTGTTACTATAACTATAACTGTAACTGTAACTGTAACTATAACTGTTACTATAACTATAACTGTAACTGTTACTATAACTATAACTATAACTGTAACTGTAACTGTAACTGTAACTATAACTGTTACTATAACTATAACTGTAACTGTTACTATAACTGTTACTATAACTATAACTGTAACTGTTACTATAACTATAACTATAACTGTAACTGTAACTGTAACTATAACTGTTACTATAACTATAACTGTAACTGTAACTGTAACTGTTACTATAACTGTAACTGTAACTGTAACTGTAACTGTAACTGTTACTATAACTATAACTATAACTGTAACTATAACTGTTACTATAACTATAACTATAACTGTAACTGTAACTGTAACTGTAACTGTTACTATAACTATAACTATAACTGTAACTATAACTGTTACTATAACTATAACTGTAACTGTAACTGTAACTATAACTGTTACTATAACTGTAACTATAACTATAACTGTAACTGTAACTGTAACTATAACTGTTACTATAACTGTTACTATAACTGTTACTACTATAACTCACTGCACATGTGAACATGTGAGGCAGGCGGGGGCGGGGCCTGGAGGAGCGAGTGGATTGGCTGGAGAGAGGGAGTGTGAACGTGTGATTGGAGGAGACGAAGCGGATGAAGTTAGAAACAAGTCTGTGTCTGATTTAATCTCAGGCTCCGTGATAAGATGTTTGAACAAAGAAGTCCTGCTGCTCTGACTGGACCAACATCGACACCAGATCACATGACCTCTATATTCATGTGCTGACACCAGATCACATGACCTCTATATTCATGTGCTGACACCAGATCACATGACCTCTATATTCATGTGCTGACACCAGATCACATGACCTCTATATTCATGTGCTGACACCAGATCACATGACCTCTATATTCATGTGCTGACACCAGATCACATGACCTCCATATTCACGTGCTGATACCAGATCACATGACCTCTATATTCATGTGCTGACACCAGATCACATGACCTCTATATTCATGTGCTGACACCAGATCACATGACCTCTATATTCACGTGCTGACACCAGATCACATGACCTCTATATTCATGTGCTGACACCAGATCACATGACCTCTATATTCATGTGCTGACACCAGATCACATGACCTCTATATTCATGTGCTGACACCAGATCACATGACCTCTATATTCACGTGCTGACACCAGATCACATGACCTCTATATTCATGTGCTGACACCAGATCACATGACCTCTATATTCATGTGCTGACACCAGATCACATGACCTCTATATTCGCGTGCTGACACCAGATCACATGACCTCTATATTCATGTGCTGACACCAGATCACATGACCTCTATATTCATGTGCTGACACCAGATCACATGACCTCTATATTCATGTGCTGACACCAGATCACATGACCTCTATATTCATGTGCTGACACCAGATCACATGACCTCTATATTCATGTGCTGACACCAGATCACATGACCTCTATATTCATGTGCTGACACCAGATCACATGACCTCTATATTCATGTGCTGACACCAGATCACATGACCTCTATATTCATGTGCTGACACCAGATCACATGACCTCTATATTCATGTGCTGACACCAGTGCTGTGTCTCAAATCACATACTAGTGTACTCAAAGTATTTTTAGTGCGTTAGTGCGTCTCAATTCTTAGTATGCGAAATTTAGTGCTCCATACACACTAAATTGGCGTACTAACACGGCCACAAAACTGAGTATGGATCGATGGACACTAACCGCCCTAAACAGCCGCCATCTTAATGACGTTTTAAACGGAAGTTACGTCATATAAATGCATATATATATATATATACTTACAGGTGTATTTTCAGCAGCAGTAGGAGGATGAACACGTCTTCGCTGCTGATTCCAGCTTAAATATCTCGCGAACATTTCGATTCTCATATTTTTTCTTTATTTCTTTTTCCAAACTTGCTAAACGTGCTGCCAGCAGGTGTCGCTAGTGTTCCTACAGCTGGTTGAAATCATCGTTAAATAGTAGTAGAAGAAGAAGCTGTCGCGTCATTTCCTGTTAGTTTGTAGCAGCAGAGTTTGCTTTGAGACAAACTATGTGTGGAGGATTAGTTGCTAGTTAGTACGTACACTATCCTGATGCATACTAACTTCTAGTATACTAAGAGAAGTATGTTTGAGACATACTATCTGTGGAGGATTAGTTACTAGTTAGTACGTACACTATCCTGATGCATACTAACTTCTAGTATACTAAGAGAAGTATTTGAGACATACTATCTGTGGAGGATTAGTTACTAGTTAGTACGTACACTATCCTGATGATACTAACTTCTAGTATACTAAGAGAAGTATGTTTGAGACATACTATCTGTGGAGGATTAGTTACTAGTTAGTACGTACACTATCCTGATGGTACTAACTTCTAGTATACTAAGGGAAGTATGTTTGAGACATACTATCTGTGGAGGATTAGTTACTAGTTAGTACGTACACTATCCTGATGATACTAACTTCTAGTATACTAAGAGAAGTATGTTTGAGACATACTATCTGTGGAGGATTAGTTTCTAGTTAGTACGTACACTAAACTGATGCATACTAACTTCTAGTATACTAAGAGAAGTATGTTTGAGACATACTATCTGTGGAGGATTAGTTACTAGTTAGTACGTACACTATCCTGATGATACTAACTTCTAGTATACTAAGAGAAGTATGTTTGAGACATACTATCTGTGGAGGATTAGTTACTAGTTAGTACGTACACTAAACTGATGCATACTAAATTTTAGTATACGAAGAGTATTAATGCGATTTGAGACACAGCACAGATCACATGACCTCCATATTCATGTGACTGTAACTATTACTATAACTAGTTATAGTTATTTTGTTATTATATAGTAGTATATATAATATATAATATATAATATAATATATAGTTATCTTCCGCTTCCGGTGAGCCTTTGATCGGCTAGAGAGTCGATGGAGGATTATAATCGCGACCGTTACCAACGTCCGGTGAGTTTATTTCCGGCTCCGCTTCTCATCGACTCGACTCTGTGGAATATCGTTTGATCTCTCGGGTACGATTTCCACAAGCGATGGAGTCGGTCTGGAGTTCAGGTCAGGATGAGACGCGCAGTCGCGATCGTTCGGAACAACTCTGACGTCATCGAACATCATCGATGTTTGATCGACGTTCCTCTCACTGAAGAGCTTGACGACACGTCAGCGCTGCCGTCTGTCCAGACCTCAACGAAAGGTGGTAAGATTTGTTCATTTCCTCTCTTTAATTCGGCTTTTACTACTGAGTTGGACCTCAGTGACAGCTGTCAGTCACGTGACATGTTCTCTTCAAAAGATCCCGCTCTGCGCGCCTGTCAGTGACGCGGCGTCGTCAGTGACGTCATCGGTGCTGAACGTAGGACTTCTGAATGTTCGCTCCATTACTAATAAATCCTTTTCTCTGAATGATCTTTTCACAAGAGTTAATTTGGATTTATTATGTCTTTCTGAGACTTGGCAGAGAGAGGAAGAGTTTATTCATCTGAACCAACTCTGTCCAGTAGGGAGCGCTGTCCTTGGGAAGCCTCGCCTCTCTAGTCGTGGGGGAGGTCTTGCTACAGTTTTTAGAGAGAGTTGTTCTTGCAAAGTGATTCAGACACAGGAATTCACTTCTTTTGAGTCTCAGATGATCTTGGTTGGTTCTACAAGACCTTTCTATTGTGTGTCAATCTACCGTCCGCCTGGTCCTTCAGTGTTCTTGAAAGACTTTAGTGACTTCTTATCTTCCATTATTCAAATGGAATCTGTCCTTATTCTTGGAGACTTTAATCTTCATGTTGATGACGTCACATCTTGTTCTGCTAAAGAACTTTTAACTTTAACAGAAGCCTTTCATTTTGAGCAACATGTTTCTGAACCCACTCATCAAAAAGGCCACATTTTAGACTTAGTTTTTACTCTTGGCCTGAACATTTCTAATGTATCTGTACATGATGTCCATCTGAGTGATCATTCTCTTGTCTTGTTCAACCTGGACTTCATCCCTGAACCTAAGCCTTTGAAAGTTAGGTCTCAGAGGCGTGTCATCTCAGCCGATACTGCAGACAGTTTTTCTGCTATGTTTGGCCGTCTTTCCTTTGATGCCCAGACGTGGACAGATTGATTCACTGGTTCACTGATCATTGTGTTGAAATACTGGATCAAGTGGCACCTGTTAAATCGAACTTGAAAATTCAGAAAAAACGGTGCCCTTGGACAAATGAAGATCTCCTGAATCTGAAGAGACTTTGTGGAAAGACTGAGCTTCTCTGGAAGTCTACTAAACTTGAGGTGCATAGACTTCACCTCAGGGATCTGATGACTTCTTACAATGTGATGGTAGAAACTGCTAGATCTGATTACATCAGAAAACTGGTAGCAGCAAATAGGAAAAACCCCAAAGTTTTGTTTGACACGATTAATTCTCTCGTGTCTCCTGCTCCTCAAATCACGTCTGTCTTCTGTGAAGCTGACAGCAATGCATTGTTGAGATTTTTCATTGACAAAATTAAATTGATCAAAGAGAAAATCTCTCCCCCTTTGTTTGGAACCCCTACTGTCTCTGAGCCCCTCTCCTCCTCTTGGTCCTCCTTCACTGCTGTATCTTTGGGTGATATTTCAGCACTAGTGAACAAGATGAAACCCTCCTCTTGCTCAGATGACGTCCTTCCTTGTAGGCTTTTTATCAAAGTATTTGATGTAATTGGCCCCTGGGTTACCAATATGGTGAACCTCTCCCTTTCCACAGGGGTTTTTCCCAATGCATTTAAACCATTGTGGAGCCTCTGCTCAAAAAAGCAGGCTTAGACCCAACTGACCTCAGTAATTTCAGGCCTATTTCTAAGCTCCCTTTCTTGTCCAAGATCTTGGAGAAGGTTGTGTCTAAGCAGCTGTTCCTGGATCAGAGCGACATCCATGAGAAGTTTCAGTCTGGCTTCCGTAAACATCTACGGAGACAGTTTTACTGAAGGTGTCCAGTGACATCATGATGTCGGCTGACTCTGGTAAATTCACTGTTCTGGTTCTCTTGGATCTGTCCTCAGCCTTTGACACAGTTGAACCAGATCCTGCTGAGAAGACTGAGGGATGAAGACTGTCTGGGTCTGTGTTAGAATGGTTCTCATCTTACCTTTCTGGGCGCAGTTTTAGTGTATCTGCCAATCAAATGAGGTCTGAATCGGCACATCTGTTGTGTGGAGTCCCTCAAGGTTCTGTTCTGGGTCCTTTATTGTTTTTGCTGTACTTGATTCCCCTCAGTAAAATCATTCAGAGATTTCCAGATGTTTCTTATCACATTTTTGCTGATGACATCCAGCTCTACTGCTCTGTTGATCAACTGATCAGAGGCTGAACTTAGTCAATTGTTGCTAGAAATCAAACAACGAGTGAAAACACTTTGAAGCTAAATGTGGACAAAACTGAAACTCTGGTGATTGTTGATGATAAGGTTCCAGGGTTGAGTCAGTACTTGAGTGACTTAGGTCAGTCTGTCAAACTGAGCCTGAGAAACCTGGGTGTTGTATTTGATAAAGACATGTCTCTTGTTCAACGCTGAAGAAAACTGACCAGAAACTGTTTCCTTCAACTGAGAAAAATCTCTAAACTTAGGAAAATGTTGTCAGAACATGATCTGGATCTTATAATCCATGTTTGTTTCTTCTCGTCTGGACTATTGTAACAGTTTGTTTTCATGTCTTAACAAGAAGGATCGTCTCGTCTGCAGTTGATTCAGAATTCTGAGCCGCTCTAGTAGAAGAACTCACATTTATCTGATCCTTAAAACTCTTCACTGGCTTCCAGTTTCTTTCAGGATCAACTATAGTATAAGTTATAGTTATAGTTATTGTTATTGTTACAGTATAAGTTATAGTTATAGTTACAGTATAAGTTATAGTTATATTTATAGTTATTGTTACAGTATAAGTTATAG